>NW_027078022.1:318571-637142 GCF_963930625.1 Muntiacus reevesi | reverse complement strand
ATCACGGGGGAATCACTTGTCAATCACGAGGGAATCACGTGGGAATATCGTGTCAATCACGTGGGAATCACGTGGGAATCACGTGGGAATCACGCCTCAATCACGTGGGAATCACGTGGGATTCACGTGTCAATCACGTGGAAATCACGAGGGAGTCACGTGGGAATCACGTGGGAATCACGTGTTAATCACGTGGAAATCACGTGGCAAACACTTGGGACTCACGTGGGAATCACATTTGAATCACGTGTCAATCACGTGGGAATCACGTGGGAATCACGTGAGAATCACGTGGGAATCACGTGTCAATCATGTGGGAATCACGTTGGAATCATCTGGGAATCACGTGGGAATGACGTGAAAATCATTAGGGAATGACGTGGGAATCACGTGTCAATCACGGGGGAATCACGTGTGAATCACGTGTGAATCACGTGTCAATCACGTGGGAATCACGTGGGAATCATGTGAGAATCACGTGGGAATCACCTGTCAATCATGTGGGAATCACGTGGGAATCACGTGTCAATCACGTGGGAATCACGGCGGAATCTCGTGCCAATCACGTGGGAATCACGTGGGAATCACGTGGGAATCACGTGGGAATTACGTGGGAATCACGTGTCAATCACGTGGGAATCACGTGGGAATCACGTGACAATCATTTGGGAATCACGTGGGAATCAGGTGTCAATCACGTGGGAATCACGTGGGAATCACGTGGGAATCACGTGGGAATCACGTGTCAATCACGCGTCAATCACGTGGGAATCACGAGGGAATCTCGTGGGAATCCCGAGTCAATCACGTGGGAATCACGTGGGAATCACGTGGGAATCACGTATCATTCACGTGGGAATCACGTGGGAATCACGAGTCAATCACGAGGGAGTCACGTGGGAATCACGTGGGAATCCCGTGGAAATCACGTGGGAATCACTTGTCAATCACGAGGGAATCTCGTGGGAATCTCGTGTCAATCACGTGGGAATCACGTGGGAATCAAGTGGGAATCATGCTTCAATCTCGTGTGAATCACATGGGAGTCAAGTTGGAATAATGTGGGAATCACGTGGTAATCACGTGGGAATCAAGTGGGAATCACGTGTCAATCACGAGGGAATCATGAGGTAATCACGTTGGAATCACGAGTCAATCACTTGGGAATCACTTGGGAATCACGTAGGAATCACGTATCATTCACGTGGGAATCACGTATCAATCACGTGGGAATCACGTGGGAATCATGTGGGAATTACATGTCAATCACGTGGGAATCACGTGGGAATCACGTGTCAATCATGTGGGAATCACTTGGGAATCACATATCAGTCACGTGGGAATCACGTGGGAATCACATTTAATCACGTGGAAATCACATGGGAATCTCGCGGGAATGACGTGTCAATCACGTGGGCATCACGTGGGAATCATTTGGGAATCACGTGTCAATCACGTTGGAATCATATGGGAATCACGTGGGTATCACGTGGGAATAACGTGTCAATCACGTGGGAATCACGTGGGAATCACGTGGAAATCACGTGGAAATCACATGGGAATCTCGTGGGAATGACGTGTCAATCACGTGGGAATCACGAAGGAATCACATGTAAATCACGTGGGAATCACGTGGGAATCACGTGTCAATCACGTGGGAATCATGTGGGAATCACGTGGGAATGCCGTGGGAATCACGTGACAATCATTTGGGAATCACCTGGAAATCACGTGTTAATCACGTGGGAATCACGTGGGAATCACGTAGGAATCACGTGGGAATCACGTGGGAATGTCGTGTCAATCATGTGGGAATCACGGGGGAATCACGTGGGAATCACGTGTCAATCACGTGGGTATCACGTGGGAATCAGGTGGGAATATCGTGTGAATCACGTGAAAATCACGTGTCATTCACATGGGAATTACGTGGGAATCACGTGGGAATCACGTGTCAATCACGTGGGAATCTCGTGGGAAACACGTGTCAATCACGTGGGAATAACGTGGGAATCACGTGTCAATCACTTGGGAATCATGTGGGAATCACGTGGAAAGCACGTGGAAAACACGTGTCAATCACTTGGGAATCACATGGGTATCACGTGATAATCACGTGGGAATCAAGTGTAATTCACGTGGCAATCACGTGAGAATTACGTGGGAATCACGTGGGAATCACGTTTCAATCACATGGGAATCACGTGGGAATCATGCGTCAATCACGTGGGAATCACGTGGGAATCACGTGGGAATAACGGGGGAATCACGTGTCAATCACGTGGGAATCACGTGGAAATCACGTGGGAATCACGTGTCAATGAGGTGGGAATCAAATGGGAATCACGTGGGAATCACTTGTCAATCACGTTGGAATCATGTGGGATTTACATGACAATCACGAATTAATCACGTGGGAATCACGTGGAAATCACATTAAATCACGTGGGCATCACGTGGGCATCACATGGGAATCATTTAGGAATCACGTGGGAATCACCTGTGAATCACGTTGGAATCATGCGTCCATCACGTGGGAATCACATGGGAGTCACGTGGGATTCACGTGGTAATCACGTTACAATCATGTGGGAATTACGTGTCAATCATGTGGGAATCACGTAGGAATCACGTGTCATTCATGTGGGAAACACGTGGGAATCACATGGGAATCACGTGGTAGTCACATCTCAATCACGTGTGAATCACGAGGGAATCACGTGTCAATCACGTGGGAATCACTTGGGAATCACAGGGTAATCACCTGTCATTCACGTGGGAATCATGTGGGCATCACGTGGGAATCATGTGGGAATCAGGTGTCAATCACGTAGGAATCACTTGGGAAACAAGTGGGAATCACGTGTCAATCACTTGGGAATCACGGGTCAATCATGTGGGAATCACGTGGAATCATGCATCAATAATGTGGGAATCACGTGGGAATCACGAGTCAATCACGTGTGAATCACGTGGGAATCACGGCTAATTCACATGGATATCAAATGGGAATATCGTGTCAATCAAGTTGGAATCTCGAAGGAATGACGTGTCAATCACGTGGGCGTCACGTGGGAATCGTTTGGGAATCACGTGGGAATCACGTGGGAATCACGAGGGAATGAGGTGTCAATCACGTGGGAATCACGTGGAAATCATGTGGGAATCACGTGTCAATCACGTAGGAATCATGTATCAAACACGTGGGAATCACTTGGGAATCACGTGCCAATCACGAGTCAATCACGTGGGAATCACGTGGGAATCACGTGTAAATCACGTGGGAGTCACGTGGATATCACGTGGGAATCCCGTGGAAATCACGGGGGAATCACGTGTCAATCACGAGGGAATGACGTGGGAATCACGTGTAAATCACGTGGGAATCAAGTGGGAATCACGTGTAAATCACGTGCGAATCACGTGGGAATCACGTGTCAATCATGTGTCAATCACGTGGTAATCACGTGGGAATCACGTGGGATCACGTGGGAATCACAAGGAAATCACGTGTCATTCACGTGGGAATCACGTGTCAATCACGATGGAATCACTTGGGAATCACGTGTCAATCACGGGGGAATCACGGGGTAATCACGTGTAATTCACGTGGGAATCACAAGGAAATCACGTGTCAATCACAAGGAAATCACGTGTCAATCACGTGGGAAACACGTGTCAATCACTTGGGAATCACGTGGGAATCACGTGTCAATCACGGGGGAATCACGTGTGAATCACGTGTGAATCACGTGGGAATCACGTGGGAATCATGTGGGAATCACGTGGGAATCACGTGTCAATCATGTGGGAATCACGTGGGAATCAAGTGTCAATCACGTGGGAATCACGTGGGAATCACGTCGGAATCTCGTGCCAATCACGTGGGAATCACGTGGGAATCACGTGGGAATCACGTGGGAATTACGAGGGAATCACGTGTCAATCACGTGGAAATCACGTGGGAATCACGTGTCAATCACGTGGGAATCTCGTGGAAATGAAGTGTCAATCACGGGGGAATCACTTGTCAATCACGAGGGAATCACGTGGGAATATCGTGTCAATCACGTGGGAATCACGTGGGAATCACGTGTGAATCACGTGTCAATCACGTGGGAATCACGTGGGAATCACGCCTCAATCACGTGGGAATCACGTGGGATTCACGTGTCAATCACGTGGAAATCACGAGGGAGTCACGTGGGAATCACGTGGGAATCACGTGTTAATCACGTGGAAATCACGTGGCAAACACTTGGGACTCACGTGGGAATCACATTTGAATCACGTGTCAATCACGTGGGAATCACGTGGGAATCACGTGAGAATCACGTGGGAATCACGTGTCAATCATGTGGGAATCACGTTGGAATCATCTGGGAATCACGTGGGAATGACGTGAAAATCATTAGGGAATGACGTGGGAATCACGTGTCAATCACGGGGGAATCACGTGTGAATCACGTGTGAATCACGTGTCAATCACGTGGGAATCACGTGGGAATCATGTGAGTATCACGTGGGAATCACCTGTCAATCATGTGGGAATCACGTGGGAATCACGTGTCAATCACGTGGGAATCACGGCGGAATCTCGTGCCAATCACGTGGGAATCACGTGGGAATCACGTGGGAATCACGTGGGAATTACGTGGGAATCACGTGTCAATCACGTGGGAATCACGTGGGAATCACGTGACAATCATTTGGGAATCACGTGGGAATCAGGTGTCAATCACGTGGGAATCACGTGGGAATCACGTGGGAATCACGTGTCAATCACGCGTCAATCACGTGGGAATCACGTGGGAATCTCGTGGGAATCCCGAGTCAACCACGTGGGAATCACGTGGGAATCACGTGGGAATCACGTATCATTCACGTGGGAATCACGTGGGAATCACGAGTCAATCACGAGGGAGTCACGTGGGAATCACGTGGGAATCCCGTGGAAATCACGTGGGAATCACTTGTCAATCACGAGGGAATCTCGTGGGAATCTCGTGTCAATCACGTGGGAATCACGTGGGAATCAAGTGGGAATCATGCTTCAATCTCGTGTGAATCACATGGGAGTCAAGTTGGAATAATGTGGGAATCACGTGGTAATCACGTGGGAATCAAGTGGGAATCACGTGTCAATCACGAGGGAATCATGAGGTAATCACGTTGGAATCACGAGTCAATCACTTGGGAATCACTTGGGAATCACGTAGGAATCACGTATCATTCACGTGGGAATCACGTATCAATCACGTGGGAATCACGTGGGAATCATGTGGGAATTACATGTCAATCACGTGGGAATCACGTGGGAATCACGTGTCAATCATGTGGGAATCACTTGGGAATCACATATCAGTCACGTGGGAATCACGTGGGAATCACATTTAATCACGTGGAAATCACATGGGAATCTCGTGGGAATGACGTGTCAATCACGTGGGCATCACGTGGGAATCATTTGGGAATCACGTGTCAATCACGTTGGAATCATATGGGAATCACGTGGGTATCACGTGGGAATAACGTGTCAATCACGTGGGAATCACGTGGGAATCACGTGGAAATCACGTGGAAATCACATGGGAATCTCGTGGGAATGACGTGTCAATCACGTGGGAATCACGAAGGAATCACATGTAAATCACGTGGGAATCACGTGGGAATCACGTGTCAATCACGTGGGAATCATGTGGGAATCACGTGGGAATGCCGTGGGAATCACGTGACAATCATTTGGGAATCACCTGGAAATCACGTGTTAATCACGTGGGAATCACGTGGGAATCACGTAGGAATCACGTGGGAATCACGTGGGAATGTCGTGTCAATCATGTGGGAATCACAGGGGAATCACGTGGGAATCACGTGTCAATCACGTGGGTATCACGTGGGAATCAGGTGGGAATATCGTGTGAATCACGTGAAAATCACGTGTCATTCACATGGGAATTACGTGGGAATCACGTGGGAATCACGTGTCAATCACGTGGGAATCTCGTGGGAAACACGTGTCAATCACGTGGGAATAACGTGGGAATCACGTGTCAATCACTTGGGAATCATGTGGGAATCACGTGGAAAGCACGTGGAAAACACGTGTCAATCACTTGGGAATCACATGGGTATCACGTGATAATCACGTGGGAATCAAGTGTAATTCACGTGGCAATCACGTGAGAATTACGTGGGAATCACGTGGGAATCACGTTTCAATCACATGGGAATCACGTGGGAATCATGCGTCAATCACGTGGGAATCACGTGGGAATCACGTGGGAATAACGGGGGAATCACGTGTCAATCACGTGGGAATCACGTGGAAATCACGTGGGAATCACGTGTCAATGAGGTGGGAATCAAATGGGAATCACGTGGGAATCACTTGTCAATCACGTGGGAATCATGTGGGATTTACATGACAATCACGAATTAATCACGTGGGAATCACGTGGAAATCACATTAAATCACGTGGGCATCACGTGGGCATCACATGGGAATCATTTAGGAATCACGTGGGAATCACCTGTGAATCACGTTGGAATCATGCGTCCATCACGTGGGAATCACATGGGAGTCACGTGGGATTCACGTGGTAATCACGTTACAATCATGTGGGAATTACGTGTCAATCATGTGGGAATCACGTAGGAATCACGTGTCATTCATGTGGGAAACACGTGGGAATCACATGGGAATCACGTGGTAGTCACAACTCAATCACGTGTGAATCACGAGGGAATCACGTGTCAATCACGTGGGAATCACTTGGGAATCACAGGGTAATCACCTGTCATTCACGTGGGAATCATGTGGGCATCACGTGGGAATCATGTGGGAATCAGGTGTCAATCACGTAGGAATCACTTGGGAAACAAGTGGGAATCACGTGTCAATCACTTGGGAATCACGGGTCAATCATGTGGGAATCACGTGGAATCATGCATCAATAATGTGGGAATCACGTGGGAATCACGAGTCAATCACGTGTGAATCACGTGGGAATCACGGCTAATTCACATGGATATCAAATGGGAATATCGTGTCAATCAAGTTGGAATCTCGAAGGAATGACGTGTCAATCACGTGGGCGTCACGTGGGAATCGTTTGGGAATCACGTGGGAATCACGTGGGAATCACGAGGGAATGAGGTGTCAATCACGTGGGAATCACGTGGGAATCATGTGGGAATGACGTGTCAATCCCATGGGTATCACATGGGAATCACGTGGGAATGACGTGTCAATCCCATGGATATCACATGGAAATCACGTGGGAATCACGTGTCAATCACGTGGGAATCACGTGGGAATAACGTGGGAATCACGTGTCAATCAGGAGGGAATCACGTGGGAATCACGTGGGAATCACGTGTCAATCACGTGGGAATCAAGTGGGAATAACGTGGGTATCACGTGTCAATGAGGTGGGAATCAAATGGGAATCACGTGGGAATCACGTGTCAATCACGTGGGAATCATGTGGGAATTACGTGACAATCACGAGTTAATCACGTGGGAATCACGTGGAAATCACATTAAATCACGTGGGTATCACGTGGGCATCACATGGGAATCATTTAGGAATGACGTGGGAATCACGTGTGAATCACGTTGGAATCATGCGTCAATCACGTGGGAATCACATGGGAGTCACGTGGGATTCACGTGGTAATCACGTTACAATCATGTGGGAATTACGTGTCAATCATGTGGGAATCACGTAGGAATCACGTGTCATTCATGTGGGAAACACGTGGGAATCACATGGGAATCACGTGGTAGTCACATCTCAATCACGTGTGAATCACGAGGGAATCACGTGTCAGTCATGTGGGAATCACTTGGGAATCACAGGGTAATCACCTGTCATTCACGTGGGAATCATGTGGGCATCACGTGGGAATCATGTGGGAATCAGGTGTCAATCACCTGGGAATCACTTGGGAAACAAGTGGGAATCACGTGTCAATCACTTGGGAATCACGGGACAATCATGTGGGAATCACGTGGAATCATGCATCAATAATGTGGAATCACGTGGGAATCACGTGGGAATCACGTGGGAATCACGTGGGAATCACGAGTCAATCACGTGGGAATCACGTGGGAATCACGGCTAATTCACATGGATATCAAATGGGAATCTCGTGTCAATTAGTTGGAATCACGTAGGAATGACGTGTCAATCACGTGGGCGTCACGTGGGAATCGTTTGGGAATCACGTGGGAATCACCAGGGAATGAGGTGTCAATCACGTGGGAATCACGTGGGAATCATGTGGGAATGACGTGTCAATCCCATGGGTATCACATGGGAATCACGTGGGAATCATGTGGGAATCACGTGTCAATCACGTAGGAATCACGTATCAATCACATGGGAATCACTTGGGAATCACGTGCCAATCACGTGTCAATCACGTGGGAATCACGTGTCAATCACGTGGGAGTCACATGGATATCACGTGGGAATCCCGTGGAAATCACGGGGGAATCACGTGTCAATCACGAGGGAATCACGTGGGAATCACGTGGGAATCACGTGGGAATCAAGTGGGAATCACGTGTAAATCACGTGGGAATCACGTGGGAATCACGTGTCAATCATGTGTCAATCACGTGGTAATCACGTGGGAATCACGTGGGATCACGTGGGAATCACGTGACAATGATTTGTGAATCACGTGGTAATCACGTGTAAATCACGTGGGAATCACGTGGGAATCACAAGGAAATCACGTGTCATTCACGTGGGAATCACGTGTCAATCACGATGGAATCACTTGGGAATCACGTGTCAATCACGGGGGAATCACGTGGTAATCACGTGTAAATCACGTGGGAATCACGTGGGAATCACAAGGAAATCACGTGTCAATCACAAGGAAATCACGTGTCAATCACGTGGGAAACACGTGTCAATCACTTGGGAATCACGTGGGAATCACGTGTCAATCACGGGGGAATCACGTGTGAATCACGTGGGAATCACGTGTCAATCATGTGGGAATCACGTGGGAATCACGTGTCAATCACGTGGGAATCACGTGGGAATCACGTCGGAATCTCGTGCCAATCACGTGGGAATCACGTGGGAATCACGTGGGAATTACGTGGGAATCACGTGTCAATCACGTGGGAATCACGTGGGAAACACGTGGGAATCACGTGACAATCATTTGGGAATCACGTGGGAATCAGGTGTCAATCACGTGGGAATCACGTGGGAATCACGTGGGAATCACGTGTCAATCACGTGTCAATCACGTGGGAATCACGTGGGAATCAAGTGGGAATCCCGAGTCAATAACGGGGGAATCACGTGGGAATCACGTGGGAATCACGTGTCATTCACGTGGGAATCACGTGGGAATCACGAGTCAATCACGAGGGAGTCACGTGCCAATCACGTGGGAATCCCGTGGAAATCACGTGGGAATCACGTGTCAATCACGAGTGAATCACCTGGGAATCACGTGTCAATCACGTG
This sequence comes from Muntiacus reevesi, assembly GCF_963930625.1. Taxonomy (NCBI): domain Eukaryota; kingdom Metazoa; phylum Chordata; class Mammalia; order Artiodactyla; family Cervidae; genus Muntiacus; species Muntiacus reevesi. The sequence continues at coordinate 627,642 of NW_027078022.1, read as the reverse complement.
TCAATAACGTGGGAATCAAGTGGAAATCATGCATCAATCACGTGTCAATCACGTGGGAATCTCGGGGGAATCTCGTGGGAATCACGTGTCAATCACGTGGGAATAACGTGGGAATCACGTTTCAATCACTTGGGAATCACGTGGGAATCACGTGGGAATAACGTGGGAAACACGTGTCAATCACTTGGGAATCACATGTGTATCACGTGATAATCACGTGGGAATCACGTGTAATTCACGTGGCAATCACGTGAGAATTACGTGGGAATCACGTGGGAATGAAGTGTCAATCACGTGGGAATCACGTGGGAAAAACTTGGGAATCACGTGTCAATCACGTGGGAATCACGAGGGAATCACGTGGGAATCATGTGGGAATCACGAGGGAATCACGTGTCAATCACGTGGGAATCATGTGGGAATTACGTGGGAATCACGTGTGGATCACGTGACAATCATTTGGGAATCACGTCGGAATCATGTGTCAATCACGTGGGAATCACGTGGGAATCACGTGTGGATCACGTGGGAATCATTTAGGAATCACGTTGCAATCACGTGTGAATCACGTTGGAATCATGCGTCAATCACGTGGGAATCACATGGGAGTCACGTGGGATTCACGTGGTAATCACGTGGCAATCATGTGGGAATTACGTGTCAATCACGTGGGAATCACGTAAGAATCACGTGTCATTCATGTGGGAATAACGTGGGATTCACATGGGAATCACGTGGTAATCACATCTCATTCACGTGTGAATCACCAGGGAATCACATGGTAATCACGTGTCATTCACGTGGGAATCACGTGGGCATCACGTGGGAATGATGTGGGAATCAGGTGTCAATCACGTGGGAATCACAAGGGAAACAAGTGGGAATCACGTGTCAATCACTTGGGAATCACGTGTGAGTCACGTGGGAATCACATGGTAATCACGTGTCAATCATGTGGGAATCACGTGGAATCATGCATCAATAATGTGGGAATCATGTGGGAATCACGTGGGAATCACGTGGGAATCACGAGTCAATCACGTGGGAATCACGTGGTAATCACGTCTAATTCACGTGGATATCAAATGGGAATCTCGTGTCAATCAAGTTGGAATCACGTAGGAATGACGTGCCAATCACGTGGGCGTCACGTGGGAATCGTTTGGGAATCACGTGGGAATCACGTGGGAATCACGAGGGAATGAGGTGTCAATCACGTGGGAATCACGTGGGAATCATGTGGGAATGACGTGTCAATCCCATGGGTATCACATGGGAATCACGTGGGAATGACGTGTCAATCCCATGGATATCACATGGGAATCACGTGGGAATCACTTGGGAATCACGTGCCAATCACGAGTCAATCACTTGGGAATCACGTGTCAATCACGTGGGAGTCACGTGGATATCACGTGGGAATCCCGTGGAAATCACGGGGGAATAACGTGTCAATCACGAGGGAATGACGTGGGAATCACGTGGGAATCACGTGTAAATCACGTGGGAATCAAGTGGGAATCACGTGTAAATCACGTGGGAATCACGTGTCAATCATGTGTCAATCACGTGGTAATCACGTGGGAATCACGTGGGATCACGTGGGAATCACGTGACAATCATTTGTGAATCACGTGGTAATCACGTGTAAATCACGTGGGAATCACGTGGGAATCACAAGGAAATCACTTTTCATTCACGTGGGAATCACGTGTCAATCACGTTGGAATCACTTGGGAATCACGTGTCAATCACGGGGGAATCACGTGGTAATCACGTGTAAATGACGTGGGAATCACGTGGGAATCACAAGGAAATCACGTGTCAATCACAAGGAAATCACGTGTCAATCACGTGGGAAACATGTGCCAATCACTTGGGAATCACGTGGGAATCACGTGTCATTCACGGGGGAATCACGTGTGAATCACGTGTCAATCACGTGGGAATCACGTGGGAATCATGTGGGAATCACGTGGGAATCACGTGTCAATCATGTGGGAATCACCTGGGAATCACGTGTCAATCACGTGGGAATCACGTGGGAATCACGTCGGAATCTCGTGCCAATCACGTGGGAATCACGTGGGAATCACGTGGGAATCACGTGACAATCATTTGGGAATCACGTGGGAATCAGGTGTCAATCACATGGGAATCACGTGGGAATCACGTGTCAATCACGTGTCAATCACGTGGGAATCACGTGGGTATCACGTGGGAATCCCGAGTCAATCACGGGGGAATCACGTGGGAATCACGTGGGAATCCCGAGTCAATCACGGGGGAATCACGTGGGAATCACGTGGGAATCACGTGTCAATCACGTGGGAATCTCGTGGGAATCACGTGTCAATCACGTGGGAATAACGTGGGAATCACGTGTCAATCACTTGGGAATCATGTGGGAATCACGTGGAAAGCACGTGGAAAACACGTGTCAATCACTTGGGAATCACATGGGTATCACGTGATAATCACGTGGGAATCAAGTGTAATTCACGTGGCAATCACGTGAGAATTACGTGGGAATCACGTGGGAATCACGTTTCAATCACATGGGAATCACGTGGGAATCATGCGTCAATCACGTGGGAATCACGTGGGAATCACGTGTCAATCACGTGGGAATCACGTGGGAATAACGTGGGAATCATGTGTCAATCAGGAGGGTATCACGTGGGAATCACGTGGGAATCACGTGTCAATCACGTGGGAATCAAGTGGGAATAACGTGGGTATCAAGTGTCAATGAGGTGGGAATCAAATGGGAATCACGTGGGAATCACGTGTCAATCATGTGGGAATCATGTGGGAATTACGTGACAATCACGAGTTAGTCACGTGGGAATCACGTGGAAATCACATTAAATCACGTGGGCATCACGTGGGCATCACATGGGAATCATTTAGGAATCACGTGGGAATCACGTGTGAATCACGTTGGAATCATGCGTCAATCACGTGGGAATCACATGGGAGTCACGTGGGATTCACGTGGTAATCACGTTACAATCATGTGGGAATTACGTGTCAATCATGTGGGAATCACGTAGGAATCACATGTCATTCATGTGGGAAACACGTGGGAAACACATGGGAATCACGTGGTAGTCACATCTCAATCACGTGTGAATCACGAGGGAATCACGTGTCAATCACGTGGGAATCACCTGGGAATCACAGGGTAATCACCTGTCAATCACGTGGGAATCATGTGGGCATCAAGTGGGAATCATGTGGGAATCAGGTGTCAATCACGTGGGAATCACTTGGGAAACAAGTGGGAATCACGTGTCAATCACTTGGGAATCACGGGTCAATCATGAGGGAATCACGTGGAATCATGCATCAATAATGTGGGAATCACGTGGGAATCATGTGGGAATCACGTGGGAATCACGTGGGAATCACGAGTCAATCACGTGGGAATCACGTGGGAATCACGGCTAATTCACATGGATATCAAATGGGAATCTCGTGTCAATCAAGTTGGAATCACGTAGGAATGACGTGTCAATCACGTGGGCGTCACGTGGAAATCGTTTGGGAATCACGTGGGAATCACGTGGGAATCACGAGGGAATGAGGTGTCAATCACGTGGGAATCACGTGGGAATCATGTGGGAATGACGTGTCAATCCCATGGGTATCACATGGGAATCACGTGTGAATAACGTGGGAATCACGTGTCAATCACGTGGGCATCACGTGGGAATCATTTGGGAATCACGAGGGAATCACGTGGGAGTCACGTGGTAATCACGTGGGAATCACGTTGGAATCACATGTCAATATCGTGGGAATCATGTGGGAATCACGTGTCAATCATGATGGAATTACGTGTGAATAACGTGGGAATAACGTGTCAATCAAGTGGGAATCACGTGGCAGTCACGTGTCAATCACGTGGGTATCACGTGGGAATCATTTGGGAATCATGTGGGAATCACGTGGGAATCACGTGTCAATCACGTGGGAATCACGTGGCAATCACGTGTGAATGACATGTCAATCCCGTGAGAATCATGTTGGAATAAGGTGGGAATCACGTGTCAATCACCTGGGAATCACGTGGGATTCACGTGGGAATCACGTGTCAATCACGTGTCAATCATGTGAGAATCAAGTGGGAATCACCTGGAAAATACGTGTCAATCACGTGGGAATCACGTGGAAATCACGTGTCAATCACTTTGGAATCACGTGGGAATCATATGGGAATCACGTGTCAAGCACGTGGGAATCACATGTCAATTACGTGGAAATCACATTGGAGTCACGTGGGAATCACGTGGGAATCACGTGTAAATCACGTGGTAATCACGTGTGAATCACGTGTCAATCCCGTGGGAATCACGTGGGAATCACGTGGGAATCACGTGGGAATCATGCGTCAATCACGTGGGAATCACATGGGAGTCACGTGGTAATAACATGGGAATCACGTGGTAATCACGTAGGAATCACGTGGGAATAACGTGTCAATCACGTGGGAATCATATGGTAATCACTTGTCAATCACGAGGGAATCAGGTAGGAATCACGTGTCAATCACGTGGGCATCACATGCGTATCACACGGGAATCATTTGGGAATCACTTTTCAATCACGTTGGAATCACGTGGGAATCAATTTTGAATCACGTGGGAATCACGTGTCAATCACGTGGGAATCACGTGGGAATCACGCGGAAATCACGTAGGAATCACACGGGAATCACGTGTCAATCACGATGGAATCACGTGGCACTCACGTTTCATTCACGTGGGAATCACATGTGAATCACGTGAGAATCTCGAGGACCTCACGTGTCAATCACGTGGGTATCACGTGGGAATCACGTAGGAATCACCTGTCAATCATGTAGGAATCACGTGGTAATCACGTGTCAATCACGTGGGAATCACGTCGGAGTCACGTGGGAATCACGTGGGAATCACGTGTCAATCACGTGGGAATCATGTGGGAGTCACGTGTCAATCACGTGGGAATCACGTTGGAATCACGTGGGAATCACTTGGGAATCACGAGTCAATCACGTGTCAATCACGTGGGAATCACGTGGGAATCACGTGGGAATCATGTGTCAATGGCATGGAAATCATGTGGGAATCACGTGGGAATCACTTGGGAATCACATGTCAATCATGTGCGAATCACATTGGAATCATGTTTGAATCACGTGTCAATCTCGTGGGAATCACGTGTCATTCACGTTGAAATTACGTGGGAATCACGTGTCAATCACGTGGGAAACCCGTGGGAATCACGTGTCAATCACGTGGGAATCACTTGGGAATCACATGGGAATCGCGTGTCAATCACGTGGGAATCACGTGGGAATCACATATCAATCACGTGGGAATCACGTGTCAATAACGTGGAAATCACATGGGAGTCACGTGGGAATTACGTGGGAATCACGTGGAAATCACGTAGGAATCACGTGGGAATAACGTGTCAATCACGTGGGTATCATGTGGGAATCACGTGTCAATCACGTGGGAATCACGTGTCAATCACGTGGGAATCACGTGGGAATGACGTGTCAATCACGTGGGCATCACGTGGGAATCACGTGGGAATCACTTGTGAATCACGTGGGAATCACATGGGAATCACGTGTCAATCACGTGGGAATCACGTGGTAATCATGTGGGAATCACGTTGGAATCCCGTGTCAATATCGTGGGAATCATGTGGGAACCACGTGTCAATCACGATGGAATTATGTGTGAATCACGTGGGAATCACGTGTCAATCACGTGTCAATCATGTGGGAATCACGTGGGAAACACGTGTCAATCACGTTGGAATCACATGGGAACAACGTCGGAATCTCGTGCCAATCACGTGGGAATCACGTGGGAATCACGTGGGAATCACGTGGGAATTACGTGGGAATCACGTGTCAATCACGTGGGAATCACGTGGGAATCACGTGACAATCATTTGGGAATCACGTGGGAATCAGGTGTCAATCACGTGGGAATCACGTGGGAATCACGTGGGAATCACGTGGGAATCACGTGGCAATTACATGTCAATCACGTGGAAATCACGTGTCAATCACGTGGGAAGCACGTGGGAAGCACGTGGGAATCCCTTGTCAATCACGTGGAAATCACATGGGAATCGCGTGAGAATCACGTGGGAATCATGTGTCAATCACGTGGGAATCATGGGGGAATCACGTGTCAACCACGTGGGAATCACGTGGGAATCACGTGGGAATCACGTGTCAATCACGTGGGAATCACGTGGGAATGACGTGTCAATCACGTGGGCATCACGTGGGAATCACGTGGGAATCACTTGTGAATCACGTGGGAATCACGTGGGAATCACGTGTCAATCACGTGGGAATCACGTGGTAATCATGTGGGAATCACGTTGGAATCCCGTGTCAATATCGTGGGAATCATGTGGGAACCACGTGTCAATCACGATGGAATTATGTGTGAATCACGTGGGAATCACGTGTCAATCATGTGGGAATCATGAGGGAGTCACGTGTCAATCACGTGAGAATCACGAGGGCATCACGTGGAATCATTTGGGAATCACGTGGGAATCACGGTGGAATCACGTGGGAATCACGTGTCAATCACGTGGGAATCACATGGCAATCACGTGGGAATGACATGGCAATCCCGTGGGAATCATGTGGGAATAAGGTGGGAATCACGTGTCAATAACGTGGGTATCACGTTGGAGTCACGTGGGAATCACGTGGGAATCACATGTCAATCAGGGGGAATCACGTGTGAATCACGTGTCAGTCACGTGGGAATCACGTGGGAATCATGTGGGAATCACGTGGGAATCACGTATCAATCATGTGGAAATCACGTGGGAATCACGTGTCAATCACGTTGGAATCACGTGGGAACAACGTCGGAATCTCGTGCCAATCACGTGGGAATCACGTGGGAATCACGTGGGAATCACGTGACAATCATTTGGGAATCACGTGGGAATCACGTGGGAATCACGTGACAATCATTTGGGAACCACGTGGGAATCACGTGTCAATCACGTGGGAATCACGTGGGAATCACGTGTCAATCACGTGTCAATCACGTGGGAATCACGTGGGAATCACGTGGGAATCCCGAGTCAATCACGGGGGAATCACGTGGGAATCACGTGGGAATCACGTGTCATTCACGTGGGAATCACGTGGGAATCACGAGTCAATCACGAGGGAGTCACGTGGGAATCACGTGTCAATCACGTGTCAATCACGTGGGAATCAAGTGGAAATCATGCATCAATCACGTGTCAATCACGTGGGAATCTCGGGGGAATCTCGTGGGAATCACGTGTCAATCACGTGGGAATAACGTGGGAATCACGTTTCAATCACTTGGGAATCACGTGGGAATCACGTGGAAAGCACGTGGGAAACACGTGTCAATCACTTGGGAATCACATGTGTATCACGTGATAATCACGTGGGAATCACGTGTAATTCACGTGGCAATCACGTGAGAATTACGTGGGAATCACGTGGGAATCAAGTATCAATCACGTGTGAATCACGTGGAAAAAACTTGGGAATCACGTGTCAATCACGTGGGAATCACGAGGGAATCACGTGGGAATCATGTGGGAACCACGAGGGAATCACGTGTCAATCACGTGGGAATCATGTGGGAATTACGTTGGAATCACGTGTGGATCACGTGAAAATCATTTGGGAATCATGTCGGAATCACGTGTCAATCACGTGGGAATCACGTGGAAAAAACTTGGGAATCACGTGTCAATCACGTGGGAATCATGAGGGAATCACGTGTCAATCACGTGAGCATCACGAGGGCATCACGTGGGAATCATTTGGGAATCACGTGGGAATCACGGTGGAATCACGTGGGAATCACGTGTCAATCACGTGGGAATCACATGGCAATCACTTGGGAATGACATGGCAATCCTGTGGGAATCACGTGGGAATAAGGTGGGAATCACGTGTCAATAACGTGGGAATCACGTTGGAGTCACGTGGGAATCACGTGGGAATCACTTGTCAATCACGTGGGAATCACGTGGGAATCACGTGTCAATCCCGTGGGAATCACGTGGGAATCACGTAGGAATCAGGTGGGAATCACGTGGGAATCATGCGTCTATCACGTGGGAATCACATGGGAGTCACGTGGGAATCACGTGGGAGTCAATTAGGAATCACGTGGGAAGCACGTGCAAATCACGTGTCAATCACTTGGGAATCACATGGGAATCACGTGATAATCACGTGGGAATCACGTGTCAATCACGTGGGAATCACGTGAGCATCACATGGGAATCACGTGTCAATCATGTGGGAAGCACGTGGGAATCACGTGGGAATCACGTGTCAATCACCTGGGAATCACGTGTCAATCACGTGGGAATCACGTGGGAATCATGCGTCAATCACGTGGGAATCAAGTGGGAGTCAAGTAGAATCACGTGGGAATCACGTGGGAATCACGTGGGTATCACGTGTCCATCACGTGGGAGTCATGTGGGAATCACGTGTCAATCACGTGGGAATCACGTGGGAATAAGGTGGGAATCACGTGTCAATCACGTGGGAATCACGTGGGAATCACGTGGGATTCACGTGGGAATCACGTGTTAATGACGTGTCAATCATGTGAGAATCAAGTGGGAATCACGTGGAAATCACGTGTCAATCACGTGGGAATCACGTGGGCATCACGTGTCTATCACGTTGGAATCACGTGGGAATCACATGTCAATTAGGTGGGAGTCACGTTGGAGTCACGTGGGAATCACGTGGGAATCACGTGTCAATCACGTGGGAATCACATGTCAATTACGTGGGAGTCACGTTGGAGTCACGTGGGAGTCACGAGGAAATCACGTATCAATCACGTGGGAATCACGTGGGAATCACGTGTCAATCCCATGGGAATCACGGGGGAATCTCGTAGGAATCACGTGGGAATCACGTGGGAATCATGCGTCAATCACGTGGGAATCACATGGGAGTCACGTGGGATTCACGTGGTAATCACGTGGCAATCATGTGGGAATTACGTGTCAATCACGTGGGAATCACGTAGGAATCACGTGTCATTCATGTGGGAATAACGTGGGAATCACATGGGAATCACGTGGGAATCACATGTCATTCACGTGGGAATCACGTGGGCATCACGTAGGAATCATGTGGGAATCAGGTGTCAATCACGTGGGAATCACAAGGGAAACAAGTGGGAAACACGTGTCAATCACTTGGGAATCACGTGTGAGTCACGTGGGAATCACATGGGAATCACGTGTCAATCATGTGGGAATCACGTGGAATCATGCATCAATAATGTGGGAATCACGTGGGAATCAGGTGGGAATCACGTGGGAATCACATGGGAATCACGTGGGAATCACGAGTCAATCACGTGGGAATCACGTGGGAATCACGTCTAATTCACGTGGATATCAAATGGGAATCTCGTGTCAATCAAGTTGGAATCACGTGGGAATGACATGTCAATCACGTGGGCATAACGTGGGAATCGTTTGTTAATCACGTTGGAATCACGTGAAATCACGTGGAAATGAAGTGTCAATCACGTGGGAATCACGTGGGAATCACGGGGTAATCACGTGTCAATCCCATCCGTATCACGTGGGAATCACGTGGGAATCATGTGGGTATCACGTGTCAATCACGTAGGAATCACGTGTCAATCACGTGGGAATCACGTGGGAATCACGTGTCAATCACGTGGGAGTCACGTGGATATCACGTGGGAATCCCGTGGAAATCACGGGGGAATCACGTGTCAATCACGAGGGAATCACGTGGTAATCACGTGTCAATCACGTGGGAAACACGTGTCAATCACGTGGGAATCACGTGGGAATCACGTGGGAATCACGTGTGAATCACGTGTGAATCACGTGGGAATCAGGTGGGAATCACGTGTCAATCACGTGGGAATCACGTGTGAATCACGTGTCAATCACGTGGGAATCACGTGTGAATCACTTGTCAATCACGAGGGAATCACGTGGGAATATCGTGTCAATCACGTGGGAAACACGTGTCAATCACGTGGGAATCACGGGAATCACGTGGGATCACGTGGGAATCACGTGACAATCATTTGGGAATCACGTGGTAATCACGTGTAAATCACGTGGGAATCACGTGGGAATCACGAGGAAATCACGTGTCAATCACGTGGGAATCACGTGTCAATCACGTGGGAATCACATGGGAATCACGTGTCAATCACGATGGAATCACTTGGGAATCACATGTCAATCACGTGGGAATCACGTGTGAATCACGTGAGGATCTCGTGGGCCTCACGTGTCAATCACGTGGGTATCACGTGGGAATCACGTAGGAATCACGTGTCAATCACGTAGGAATCACGTCCTAATCACATGTCAATCACGTGGGAATCACTTTGGAGTCACGTGTTAATCACGTGGGAATCACGTGTCAATGACGTAGGAATCACGTCCTAATCACATGTCAATCACGTGGGAATCACGTCGGAGTCATGTCGGAATCACGTGGGAATCACGTGTCAATCACCTGGGAATCACGTGTCAATCACGTGGTAATCACGCCTCAATCACGTGGGAATCACGTGGGATTCATGTGTCAATCACGTGGAAATCACGAGGGAGTCACGTGGGAATCACGTGGGAATCACGTGTTTATCACGTGGAAATCACGTGGCAAACACTTGGGACTCACGTGGGAATCACATTTGAATCACGTGTCAATCACGTGGGAATCACGTGGGAATCACGTGGGAATCACGTGTCAATCACGTGGGAATCACGTTGGAATCATCTGGGAATCACGTGGGAATGACGTGAAAATCATTAGGGAATCACGTGGGAATCACGTGTCAATCACGGGGGAATCACGTGTGATTCACGTGTGAATCACGTGTGAATCACGTGGGAATCACGTGGGAATCATGTGGGAATCACGTGGGAATCACCTGTCAATTATGTGGGAATCACGTGGGAATCACGAGTCAATCACGTGGGAATCACGGCGGAATCTCGTGCCAATCACGTGGGAATCACGTGGGAATTACGTGGGAATCACGTGTCAATCACGTGGGAATCACGTGGGAATCACGTGACAATCAGTTGGGAATCACGTGGGAATCAGGTGTCAATCACGTGGGAATGACGTGGGAATCACGTGGGAATCACGTGTAAATCACGTGGGAATCAAGTGGGAATCACGTGTAAATCACGTGGGAATCACGTGGGAATCACGTGTCAATCATGTGTCAATCACGTGGTAATCACGTGGGAATCACGTGGGATCACGTGGGAATCACGTGACAATCATTTGTGAATCATGTGGTAATCACGTGTAAATCACGTGGGAATCACGTGGGAATCACAAGGAAATCACGTGTCATTCACGTGGGAATCACGTGTCAATCACGATGGAATCACTTGGGAATCACGTGTCAATCACGGGGGAATCACGTGGTAATCACGTGTAAATCACGTGGGAATCACAAGGAAATCACGTGTCAATCAGAAGGAAATCACGTGTCAATCACGTGGGAAACACGTGTCAATCACTTGGGAATCACGTGGAAATCACGTGTCAATCACGGGGGATTCACGTGTGAATCACGTGTGAATCACGTGTCAATCACGTGGGAATCACGTGGGAATCATGTGGGAATCACGTGGGAATCACGTGTCAATCATGTGGGAATCACGTGTCAATCACGTGGGAATCACGTGGGAATCACGTCGGAATCTCGTGCCAATCACGTGGGAATCACGTGGGAATCACGTGGGAATCACGTGGAAATCACGTGGGAATTACGTGTGAATCACGTGTCAATCACGTGGGAATCACGTGGGAATCACGTGGGAATCACGTGACAATCATTTGGGAATCACGTGGGAATCAGGTGTCAATCACGTGGGAATCACGTGGGAATCACGTGGGAATCACGTGTCAATCACGTGGGAATCACGTGGGAATCACGTGGGAATCACGTGGGAATCCCGAGTCAATCACGGGGGAATCACGTGGGAATCACGTGGGAATCACGTGGGAATCCCGAGTCAATCACGGGGGAATCACGTGGGAATCACGTGGGAATCACGTGTCAATCACGTGGGAATCTCGTGGGAATCACGTGTCAATCACGTGGGAATAACTTGGGAATCACCAGTCAATCACTTGGGAATCATGTGGGAATCACGTGTCAATCACGTGGGAATCACGTGGGAATAATGTGGGAATCACGTGTCAATCAGGAGGGAATCACGTGGGAATCACGTGGGAATCACGTGTTAATCACGTGGGAATCACGTGGGAATAACGTGGGAATCACGTGTCAATCAGGAGGGAATCACGTGGGAATCACGTGGGAATCACGTGTCAATCACGTGGGAATCAAGTGGGAATAACGTGGGTATCACGTGTCAATGAGGTGGGAATCAAATGGGAATCACGTGGGAATCACGTGTCAATCACGTGGGAATCATGTGGGAATTACGTGACAATCACGAGTTAATCACGTGGGAATCACGTGGAAATCACATTAAATCACGTGGGCATCACGTGGGCATCACATGGGAATCATTTAGGAATCACGTGGGAATCACGTGTGAATCACGTTGGAATCATGCGTCAATCACGTGGGAATCACATGGGAGTCACGTGGGATTCACGTGGTAATCACGTTACAATCATGTGGGAATTACGTGTCAATCATGTGGGAATCACGTAGGAATCACGTGTCATTCATGTGGGAAACACGTGGGAATCACATGGGAATCACGTGGTAGTCACATCTCAATCACGTGTGAATCACGAGGGAATCACGTGTCAGTCATGTGGGAATCACTTGGGAATCACAGGGTAATCACCTGTCATTCACGTGGGAATCACATGGGAATCACGTGGTAGTCACATCTCAATCACGTGTGAATCACGAGGGAATCACGTGTCAATCATGTGGGAATTACTTGGGAATCACAGGGTAATCACCTGTCATTCACGTGGGAATCATGTGGGCATCACGTGGGAATCATGTGGGAATCAGGTGTCAATCACGTGGGAATCACTTGGGAAACAAGTGGGAATCACGTGTCAATCACTTGGGAATCACGGGACAATCATGTGGGAATCACGTGGAATCATGCATCAATAATGTGGAATCACGTGGGAATCACGTGGGAATCACGTGGGAATCACGTGGGGATCACGAGTCAATCACGTGGGAATCACGTGGGAATCACGGCTAATTTACATGGATATCAAATGGGAATCTCGTGTCAATCAAGTTGGAATCACGTAGGAATGACGTGTCAATCACGTGGGCGTCACGTGGGAATCGTTTGGGAATCACGTGGGAATCACATGGGAATCACGAGGGAATGAGGTGTCAATCACGTGGGAATCACGTGGGAATCATGTGGGAATCACGTGTCAATCACGTAGGAATCACGTATCAATCACATGGGAATCACTTGGGAATCACGTGCCAATCACGTGTCAATCACGTGGGAATCACGTGTCAATCACGTGGGAGTCACGTGGATATCACGTGGGAATCCCGTGGAAATCACGGGGGAATCACGTGTCAATCACGAGGGAATCACGTGGGAATCACGTGGGAATCACGTGGGAATCACGTGTCAATCACGTGGGAATCAAGTGGGAATCACGTGTAAATCACGTGGGAATCACGTGTCAATCATGTGTCAATCACGTGGTAATCACGTGGGAATCACGTGGGATCACGTGGGAATCACGTGACAATCATTTGTGAATCACGTGGTAATCACGTGTAAATCACGTGGGAATCACGTGGGAATCACAAGGAAATCACGTGTCATTCACGTGGGAATCACGTGTCAATCACGATGGAATCACTTGGGAATCACGTGTCAATCACGGGGGAATCACGTGGTAATCACGTGTAAATCACGTGGGAATCACGTAGGAATCACAAGGAAATCACGTGTCAATCACAAGGAAATCACGTGTCAATCACGTGGGAAACACGTGTCAATCACTTGGGAATCACGTGGGAATCACGTGTCAATCACGGGGGAATCACGTGTGAATCACGTGTGAATCACGTGTCAATCACGTGGGAATCACGTGGGAATCATGTGGGAATCACGTGGGAATCACGTGGGAATCACATGGGAATTACGTGGGAATCACGTGGGAATCACGTGGGAATCACGTGGGAATCACGTGACAATCATTTGGGAATCACGTGGGAATCACGTGGGAATTACGTGGGAATCACGTGGGAGTTACGTGGGAATCACGTGGGAATCACGTGGGAATCACGTGTCAATCACGTGTCAATCACGTGGGAATCACGTGGGAATCACGTGGGAATCCCGAGTCAATCACGGGGGAATCACGTGGGAATCACGTGGGAATCACGTGGGAATCCCGAGTCAATCACGGGGGAATCACGTGGGAATCACGTGGGAATCACGTGTCAATCATGTGGGAATCTCGTGGGAATCACGTGTCAATCACGTGGGAATAACGTGGAAATCACGTGTCAATCACTTGGGAATCATGTGGGCATCACGTGGAAAGCACGTGGAAAACACGTGTCAATCACTTGGGAATCACATGGGTATCACGTGATAATCACGTGGGAATCAAGTGTAATTCACGTGGCAATCACGTGAGAATTACGTGGGAATCACGTGGGAATCACGTTTCAATCACATGGGAATCACGTGGGAATCATGCGTCCATCACGTGGGAATCACGTGGGAATCACGTGGGGAATCACGTGTCAATCACGTGGGAATCACGTGGGAATAACGTGGGAATCACGTGTCAATCAGGAGGGAATCACGTGGGAATCACGTGGGAATCACGTGTCAATCACGTGGGAATCAAGTGGGAATAACGTGGGTATCACGTGTCAATGAGGTGGGAATCAAATGGGAATCACGTGGGAATCACGTGTCAATCACGTGGGAATCATGTGGGAATTACGTGACAATCACGAGTTAACAACATGGGAATCACGTGGAAATCACATTAAATCACGTGGGCATCACGTGGGCATCACATGGGAATCATTTAGGAATCACGTGGTAATCACGTGTGAATCACGTTGGAATCATGCGTCAATCACGTGGGAATCACATGGGAGTCACTTGGGATTCACGTGGTAATCACGTTACAATCATGAGGGAATTACGTGTCAATCATGTGGGAATCACGTAGGAATCACGTGTCATTCATGTGGGAAACACGTGGGAATCACATGGGAATCACGTGGTAGTCACATCTCAATCACGTGTGAATCACGCGGGAATCACGTGTCAGTCACATGGGAATCACCTGGGAATCACAGGGTAATCACCTGTCATTCACGTGGGAATCATGTGGGCATCAGGTAGGAATCATGTGGGAATCAGGTGTCAATCACGTGGGAATAACTTGGGAAACAAGTGGGAATCACGTGTCAATCACTTGGGAATCACGGGTCAATCATGTGGGAATCACGTGGAATCAGGCATCAATAATGTGGGAATCACGTGGGAATCACGTGGGAATCACCTGGGAATCACGTGGGAATCACGAGTCAATCACGTGGGAATCACGTGGGAATCACGGCTAATTCACATGGATATCAAATGGGAATCTCGTGTCAATCAAGTTGGAATCACGTAGGAATGACGTGTCAATCACGTGGGCGTCACGTGGGAATCGTTTGGGAATCACGTGGGAACCACGTGGGAATCACGAGGGAATGAGGTGTCAATCACGTGGGAATCACGTGGGAATCATGTGGGAATGACGTGTCAATCCCATGGGTATCACATGGGAATCACGTGGGAATCATGTGGGAATCACGTGTCAATCACATAGGAATCACGTATCAATCACGTGGGAATCACTTGGGAATCACGTGCCAATCACGAGTCAATCACGTGGGAATCACGTGGGAATCACGTGTCAATCACGTGGGAGTCACGTGGATATCACGTGGGAATCCCGTGGAAATCACGGGGGAATCACGTGTCAATCACGAGGGAATCACGTGTGAATCACGTGGGAATCAAGTGGGAATCACGTGTAAATCATGTGTCAATCACGTGGGAATCACGTGTCAATATGTGTCAATCACGTGGTAATCACGTGGGAATCACGTGGGATCACGTGGGAATCACGTGACAATCATTTGTGAATCACGTGGTAATCACGTGTAAATCACGTGGGAATCACGTGGGAATCACAAGGAAAACACGTGGCATTCACGTGGGAATCACGTGTCAATCACGATGGAATCACTTGGGAATCACGTGTCAATCACGGGGGAATCACGTGGTAATCACGTGTAAATCACGTGGGAATCACGTGGGAATCACAAGGAAATCACGTGTCAATCACAAGGAAATCACGTGTCAATCACGTGGGAAACACGTGTCAATCACTTGGGAATCACGTGGGAATCACGTGTCAATCACGGGGGAATCACGTGTGAATCACGTGTGGATCACGTGTCAATCACGTGGGAATCACGTGGGAATCATGTGGGAATCACGTGTCAATCATGTGGGAATCACGTGGGAATCACGTGTCAATCAGGTGGGAATCAAGTGGGAATCAGGTCGGAATGTCGTGCCAATCACGTGGGAATCACGTGGGAATCACGTGGGAATCACGTGGGAATCACGTGGGAATCACGTGGGAATCACGTGACAAACATTTGGGAATCACGTGGGAATCAGTTGTCAATCACGTGGGAATCACGTGGGAATCACGTGGGAATCACGTGTCAATCACGTGTCAATCATGTGGGAATCACGTGGGAATCACATGGGAATCCCGAGTCAATCACGGGGGAATCACGTGGGAATCACGTGGGAATCACGTGGGAATCACGAGTCAATCACGAGGGAGTCACGTGGGAATCACGTGGGAATCCCGTGGAAATCACGTGGGAATCACTTGTCAATCACGAGTGAATCACGTGGGAATCACGTGTCAATCACGTGTCAATCACGTGGGAATCAACTGGACATCATGCATCAATCACGTGTCAATCACGTGGGAATCTCGGGGGAATCTCGTGGGAATCACGTGTCAATCACGTGGGAATAACGTGGGAATCACGTGTCAATCATGTGGGAAACACGTGGGAATCACATGGGAATCACGTGGTAGTCACATCTCAATCACGTGTGAATCACGAGGGAATCACGTGTCAATCATGTGGGAATTACTTGAGAATCACAGGGTAATCACCTGTCATTCACGTGGGAATCATGTGGGCATCACGTGGGAATCATGTGGGAATCAGGTGTCAATCACGTGGGAATCACTTGGGAAACAAGTGGGAATCACGTGTCAATCACTTGGGAATCACGGGACAATCATGTGGGAATCACGTGGAATCATGCATCAATAATGTGGAATCACGTGGGAATCACGTGGGAATCACGTGGGAATCACGTGGGAATCACGAGTCAATCACGTGGGAATCACGTGGGAATCACGGCTAATTCACATGGATATCAAATGGGAATCTCGTGTCAATCAAGTTGGAATCACGTAGGAATGACGTGTCAATCACGTGGGCGTCACGTGGGAATCGTTTGGGAATCACGTGGGAATCACATGGGAATCACGAGGGAATGAGGTGTCAATCACGTTGGAATCACGTGGGAATCATGTGGGAATCACGTGTCAATCACGTAGGAATCACGTATCAATCACATGGGAATCACTTGGGAATCACGTGCCAATCACGTGTCAATCACGTGGGAATCACGTGTCAATCACGTGGGAGTCACGTGGATATCACGTGGGAATCCCGTGGAAATCACGGGGGAATCACGTGTCAATCACGAGGGAATCACGTGGGAATCACGTGGGAATCACGTGGGAATCACGTGTCAATCACGTGGGAATCAAGTGGGAATCACGTGTAAATCACGTGGGAATCACGTGTCAATCATGTGTCAATCACGTGGTAATCACGTGGGAATCACGTGGGATCACGTGGGAATCACGTGACAATCATTTGTGAATCACGTGGTAATCACGTGTAAATCACGTGGGAATCACGTGGGAATCACAAGGAAATCACGTGTCATTCACGTGGGAATCACGTGTCAATCACGATGGAATCACTTGGGAATCACGTGTCAATCACGGGGGAATCTCGTGGTAATCACGTGTAAATCACGTGGGAATCACGTAGGAATCACAAGGAAATCACGTGTCAATCACAAGGAAATCACGTGTCAATCACGTGGGAAACACGTGTCAATCACTTGGGAATCACGTGGGAATCACGTGTCAATCACGGGGGAATCACGTGTGAATCACGTGTGAATCACGTGTCAATCACGTGGGAATCACGTGGGAATCATGTGGGAATCACGTGGGAATCACGTGGGAATCACATGGGAATTACGTGGGAATCACGTGGGAATCACGTGGGAATCACGTGGGAATCACGTGACAATCATTTGGGAATCACGTGGGAATCACGTGGGAATTACGTGGGAATCACGTGGGAATTACGTGGGAATCACGTGGGAATCACGTGGGAATCACGTGTCAATCACGTGTCAATCACGTGGGAATCACGTGGGAATCACGTGGGAATCCCGAGTCAATCACGGGGGAATCACGTGGGAATCACGTGGGAATCACGTGGGAATCCCGAGTCAATCACGGGGGAATCACGTGGGAATCACGTGGGAATCACGTGTCAATCATGTGGGAATCTCGTGGGAATCACGTGTCAATCACGTGGGAATAACGTGGAAATCACGTGTCAATCACTTGGGAATCATGTGGGCATCACGTGGAAAGCACGTGGAAAACACGTGTCAATCACTTGGGAATCACATGGGTATCACGTGATAATCACGTGGGAATCAAGTGTAATTCACGTGGCAATCACGTGAGAATTACGTGGGAATCACGTGGGAATCACGTTTCAATCACATGGGAATCACGTGGGAATCATGCGTCCATCACGTGGGAATCACGTGGGAATCACGTGGGAATCACGTGTCAATCACGTGGGAATCACGTGGGAATAACGTGGGAATCAAGTGTCAATCAGGAGGGAATCACGTGGGAATCACGTGGGAATCACGTGTCAATCACGTGGGAATCAAGTGGGAATAACGTGGGTATCACGTGTCAATGAGGTGGGAATCAAATGGGAATCACGTGGGAATCACGTGTCAATCACGTGGGAATCATGTGGGAATTACGTGACAATCACGAGTTAACAACATGGGAATCACGTGGAAATCACATTAAATCACGTGGGCATCACGTGGGCATCACATGGGAATCATTTAGGAATCACGTGGTAATCACGTGTGAATCACGTTGGAATCATGCGTCAATCACGTGGGAATCACATGGGAGTCACTTGGGATTCACGTGGTAATCACGTTACAATCATGAGGGAATTACGTGTCAATCATGTGGGAATCACGTAGGAATCACGTGTCATTCATGTGGGAAACACGTGGGAATCACATGGGAATCACGTGGTAGTCACATCTCAATCACGTGTGAATCACGAGGGAATCACGTGTCAATCACATGGGAATCACCTGGGAATCACAGGGTAATCACCTGTCATTCACGTGGGAATCATGTGGGCATCACGTAGGAATCATGTGGGAATCAGGTGTCAATCACGTGGGAATAACTTGGGAAACAAGTGGGAATCACGTGTCAATCACTTGGGAATCACGGGTCAATCATGTGGGAATCACGTGGAATCAGGCATCAATAATGTGGGAATCACGTGGGAATCACGTGGGAATCACCTGGGAATCACGTGGGAATCACGAGTCAATCACGTGGGAATCACGTGGGAATCACGGCTAATTCACATGGATATCAAATGGGAATCTCGTGTCAATCAAGTTGGAATCACGTAGGAATGACGTGTCAATCACGTGGGCGTCACGTGGGAATCGTTTGGGAATCACGTGGGAACCACGTGGGAATCACGAGGGAATGAGGTGTCAATCACGTGGGAATCACGTGGGAATCATGTGGGAATTACGTGTCAATCCCATGGGTATCACATGGGAATCACGTGGGAATCATGTGGGAATCACGTGTCAATCACATAGGAATCACGTATCAATCACGTGGGAATCACTTGGGAATCACGTGCCAATCACGAGTCAATCACGTGGGAATCACGTGGGAATCACGTGTCAATCACGTGGGAGTCACGTGGATATCACGTGGGAATCCCGTGGAAATCACGGGGGAATCACGTGTCAATCACGAGGGAATCACGTGTGAATCACGTGGGAATCAAGTGGGAATCACGTGTAAATCACGTGGGAATCACGTGGGAATCACGTGTCAATCATGTGTCAATCACGTGTGAATCACGTGTCAATATGTGTCAATCACGTGGTAATCACGTGGGAATCACGTGGGATCATGTGGGAATCACGTGACAATCATTTGTGAATCACGTGGTAATCACGTGTAAATCACGTGGGAATCACGTGGGAATCACAAGGAAATCACGTGGCATTCACGTGGGAATCACGTGTCAATCACGATGGAATCACGTGGTAATCACGTGTAAATCACGTGGGAATCACGTGGGAATCACAAGGAAATCACGTGTCAATCACAAGGAAATCACGTGTCAATCACGTGGGAAACACGTGTCAATCACTTGGGAATCACGTGGGAATCACGTGTCAATCACGGGGGAATCACGTGTGAATCACGTGTGGATCACGTGTCAATCACGTGGGAATCACGTGGGAATCATGTGGGAATCACGTGTCAATCATGTGGGAATCACGTGGGAATCACGTGTCAATCAGGTGGGAATCAAGTGGGAATCAGGTCGGAATCTCGTGCCAATCACGTGGGAATCACGTGGGAATCACGTGGGAATCACGTGGGAATCACGTGGGAATCACGTGGGAATCACGTGACAAACATTTGGGAATCACGTGGGAATCAGTTGTCAATCACGTGGGAATCACGTGGGAATCACGTGGGAATCACGTGTCAATCACGTGTCAATCATGTGGGAATCACGTGGGAATCACATGGGAATCCCGAGTCAATCACGGGGGAATCACGTGGGAATCACGTGGGAATCACGTGGGAATCACGAGTCAATCACGAGGGAGTCACGTGGGAATCACGTGGGAATCCCGTGGAAATCACGTGGGAATCACTTGTCAATCACGAGTGAATCACGTGGGAATCACGTGTCAATCACGTGTCAATCACGTGGGAATCAACTGGACATCATGCATCAATCACGTGTCAATCACGTGGGAATCTCGGGGGAATCTCGTGGGAATCACGTGTCAATCACGTGGGAATAACGTGGGAATCACGTGTCAATCACTTGGGAATCACGTGGGAATCACGTGGAAAGCACGTGGGAAACACGTGTCAATCACTTGGGAATCACATGTGTATCACGTGATCATCACGTGGGAATCACGTGTAATTCACGTGGCAATCACGTGAGAATTACGTGGGAATCACGTGGGAATCAAGTGTCAATCACGTGGGAATCACGTGGGAAAAACTTGGGAATCACGTGTGAATCACCTGGGAATCACGAGGGAATCACGTGGGAATCATGTGGGAATCACGAGTGAATCACGGTCAATCACGTGGTAATCATGTGGGAATTACGTGGGAATCACGTGTGGATCACGTGACAATCATTTGGGAATCACGTCGGAATCATGTGTCAATCATGTGGGAATCACGTGGGAATCACGTGTCAATCACGTGGGAATCATGTGGGAATTACGTGTCAATCATGTGGGAATCACGTTGGAATCATCTGGGAATCACGTGGGAATGACGTGAAAATCATTAGGGAATGACGTGGGAATCACGTGTCAATCACGGGGGAATCACGTGTGAATCACGTGTGAATCACGTGTCAATCACGTGGGAATCACGTGGGAATCATGTGAGAATCACGTGGGAATCACCTGTCAATCATGTGGGAATCACGTGGGAATCACGTGTCAATCACGTGGGAATCATGGCGGAATCTCGTGCCAATCACGTGGGAATCACGTGGGAATCACGTGGGAATTACGTGGGAATCACGTGTCAATCACGTGGGAATCACGTGGGAATCACGTGACAATCATTTGGGAATCACGTGGGAATCAGGTGTCAATCACGTGGGAATCACGTGGGAATCACGTGGGAATCACGTGGGAATCACGTGTCAATCACGCGTCAATCACGTGGGAATCACGTGGGAATCTCGTGGGAATCCCGAGTCAATCACTTGGGAATCACGTGGGAATCACGTGGGAATCACGTATCATTCACGTGGGAATCACGTGGGAATCACGATTCAAACACGAGGGAGTCACGTGGGAATCACGTGGGAATCCCGTGGAAATCACGTGGGAATCACTTGTCAATCACGAGGGAATCTCGTGGGAATCACGTGTCAATCACGTGGGAATCACGTGGGAATCAAGTGGGAATCATGCTTCAATCTCGTGTGAATCACATGGGAGTCAAGTTGGAATAATGTGGGAATCACGTGGTAATCACGTGGGAATCAAGTGGTAATCACGTGTCAATCACGAGGGAATCATGAGGTAATCACGTTGGAATCACGAGTCAATCACTTGGGAATCACTTGGGAATCACGTAGGAATCACGTATCATTCACGTGGGAATCACGTATCAATCACGTGGGAATCACGTGGGAATCATGTGGGAATTACATGTCAATCACGTGGGAATCACGTGGGAATCACGTGTCAATCATGTGGGAATCACTTGGGAATCACATATCAATCACGTGGGAATCACGTGGGAATCACATTTAATCACGTGGAAATCACATGGGAATCTCGTGGGAATGACGTGTCAATCGCGTGGGCATCACGTGGGAATCATTTGGGAATCACGTGTCAATCACGTTGGAATCATATGGGAATCACGTGGGTATCACGTGGGAATAACGTGTCAATCACGTGGGAATCACGTGGGAATCACGTGGAAATCACGTGGAAATCACATGGGAATCTCGTGGGAATGACGTGTCAATCACGTGGGAATCACGAAGGAATCACATGTAAATCACGTGGGAATCACGTGTCAATCACGTGGGAATCATGTGGGAATCACGTGGGAATGACGTGGGAATCACGTGACAATCATTTGGGAATCACCTGGAAATCACGTGTTAATCACGTGGGAATCACGTGGGAATCACGTAGGAATCACGTGGGAATCACGTGGGAATGTCGTGTCAATCATGTGGGAATCACGGGGGAATCACGTGGGAATCACGTGTCAATCACGTGGGTATCACGTGGGAATCAGGTGGGAATATCGTGTGAATCACGTGGGAATCACGTGTCATTCACATGGGAATTACGTGGGAATCACGTGGGAATCACGTGTCAATCACGTGGGAATCTCGTGGGAAACACGTGTCAATCACGTGGGAATAACGTGGGAATCACGTGTCAATCACTTGGGAATCATGTGGGAATCACGTGGAAAGCACGTGGAAAACACGTGTCAATCACTTGGGAATCACATGGGTATCACGTGATAATCACGTGGGAATCAAGTGTAATTCACGTGGCAATCACGTGAGAATTACGTGGGAATCACGTGGGAATCACATTTCAATCACATGGGAATCACGTGGGAATCATGCGTCAATCACGTGGGAATCACGTGGGAATCACGTGGGAATAACGGGGGAATCACGTGTCAATCACGTGGGAATCACGTGTCAATCACGTGGGAATCATGTGGGATTTACATGACAATCACGAATTAATCACGTGGGAATCACGTGGAAATCACATTAAATCACGTGGGCATCACGTGGGCATCACATGGGAATCATTTAGGAATCACGTGGGAATCACGTGTGAATCACGTTGGAATCATGCGTCAATCACGTGGGAATCACATGGGAGTCACGTGGGATTCACGTGGTAATCACGTTACAATCATGTGGGAATTACGTGTCAATCATGTGGGAATCACGTAGGAATCACGTGTCATTCATGTGGGAAACACGTGGGAATCACATGGGAATCACGTGGTAGTCACATCTCAATCACGTGTGAATCACGAGGGAATCACGTGTCAATCACGTGGGAATCACTTGGGAATCACAGGGTAATCACCTGTCATTCACGTGGGAATCATGTGGGCATCACGTGGGAATCATGTGGGAATCAGGTGTCAATCACGTAGGAATCACTTGGGAAACAAGTGGGAATCACGTGTCAATCACTTGGGAATCACGGGTCAATCATGTGGGAATCACGTGGAATCATGCATCAATAATGTGGGAATCACGTGGGAATCACGAGTCAATCACGTGTGAATCACGTGGGAATCACGGCTAATTCTCATGGATATCAAATGGGAATATCGTGTCAATCAAGTTGGAATCACGAAGGAATGACGTGTCAATCACGTGGGCGTCACGTGGGAATCGTTTGGGAATCACGTGGGAATCACGTGGGAATCACGAGGGAATGAGGTGTCAATCACGTGGGAATCACGTGGGAATCATGTGGGAATCACGTGTCAATCACGTAGGAATCACGTATCAAACACGTGGGAATCACTTGGGAATCACGTGCCAATCACGAGTCAATCACGTGGGAATCACGTGGGAATCACGTGTCAATCACGTGGGAGTCACGTGGATATCACGTGGGAATCCCGTGGAAATCACGGGGGAATCACGTGTCAATCACGAGGGAATGACGTGGGAATCACGTGGGAATCACGTGTAAATCACGTGGGAATCAAGTGGGAATCACGTGTAAATCACGTGGGAATCACGTGGGAATCACGTGTCAATCATGTGTCAATCACGTGGTAATCACGTGGGAATCACGTGGGATCACGTGGGAATCACGTGACAATCATTTGTGAATCACGTGGTAATCACGTGTAAATCACGTGGGAATCACGTGGGAATCACAAGGAAATCACGTGTCATTCACGTGGGAATCACGTGTCAATCACGATGGAATCACTTGGGAATCACGTGTCAATCACGGGGGAATCACGGGGTAATCACGTGTAAATCACGTGGGAATCACAAGGAAATCACGTGTCAATCACAAGGAAATCACGTGTCAATCACGTGGGAAACACGTGTCAATCACTTGGGAATCACGTGGGAATCACGTGTCAATCACGTGTGAATCACGTGTGAATCACGTGTGAATCACGTGTCAATCACGTGGGAATCACGTGGGAATCATGTGGGAATCACCTGGGAATCACGTGTCAATCATGTGGGAATCACGTGGGAATCAAGTGTCAATCACGTGGGAATCACGTGGGAATCACGTCGGAATCTCGTGCCAATCACGTGGGAATCACGTGGGAATCACGTGGGAATCACGTGGAAATCACGTGGGAATTACGTGGGAATCACGTGTCAATCACGTGAGAATCACGTGGGAATCACGTGGGAATCACGTGGCAATCATTTGGGAATCACGAGGGAATCAGGTGTCAATCACGTGGGAATCACGTGGGAATCACGTGGGAATCACGTGTCAATCACGTGGGAATCACGTGGGAATCACGTGGGAATCCCGAGTCAATCACGGGGGAATCACGTGGGAATCACGTGGGAATCACGTGGGTATCCCGAGTCAATCACGGGTGAATCACGTGGGAATCACGTGGGAATCACGTGTCAATCACGTGGGAATCTCGTGGGAATCACGTGTCAATCACGTGGGAATAACGTGGGAATCACCTGTCAATCACTTGGGAATCATGTGGGAATCACGTGGAAAGCACGTGGAAAACACGTGTCAATCACTTGGGAATCACATGGGTATCACGTGATAATCACGTGGGAATCAAGTGTAATTCACGTGACAATCACGTGAGAATTATGTGGGAATCACGTGGGAATCACGTTTCAATCACATGGGAATCACGAGGGAATCATGCATCAATCACGTGGGAATCACGTGGGAATCACGTGGGAATCACGTGTCAATCACGTGGGAATCACGTGGGAATAACGTGGGAATCACGTGTCAATCAGGAGGGAATCACGTGGGAATCACGTGGGAATCACGTGTCAATCACGTGGGAATCAAGTGGGAATAACGTGGGTATCACGTGTCAATGAGGTGGGAATCAAATGGGAATCACGTGGGAATCACGTGTCAATCACGTGGGAATCATGTGGGAATTACGTGACAATCACGAGTTAATCACGTGGGAATCACGTGGAAATCACATTAAATCACGTGGGTATCACGTGGGCATCACATGGGAATCATTTAGGAATGACGTGGGAATCACGTGTGAATCACGTTGGAATCATGCGTCAATCACGTGGGAGTCACATGGGAGTCACGTGGGATTAACGTGGTAATCACGTTACAATCATGTGGGAATTACGTGTCAATCATGTGGGAATCACGTAGGAATCACGTGTCATTCATGTGGGAAACACGTGGGAATCACATGGGAATCACGTGGTAGTCACATCTCAATCACGTGTGAATCACGAGGGAATCACGTGTCAGTCATGTGGGAATCACTTGGGAATCACAGGGTAATCACCTGTCATTCACGTGGGAATCATGTGGGCATCACGTGGGAATCATGTGGGAATCAGGTGTCAATCACGTTGGAATCACTTGGGAAACAAGTGGGAATCACGTGTCAATCACTTGGGAATCACGGGACAATCATGTGGGAATCACGTGGAATCATGCATCAATAATGTGGAATCACGTGGGAATCACGTGGGAATCACGTGGGAATCACGTGGGAATCACGAGTCAATCACGTGGGAATCACGTGGGAATCACGGCTAATTCACATGGATATCAAATGGGAATCTCGTGTCAATTAGTTGGAATCACGTAGGAATGACGTGTCAATCACGTGGGCGTCACGTGGGAATCGTTTGGGAATCACGTGGGAATCACGTGGGAATCACCAGGGAATGAGGTGTCAATCACGTGGGAATCACGTGGGAATCATGTGGGAATGACGTGTCAATCCCATGGGTATCACATGGGAATCACGTGGGAATCATGTGGGAATCACGTGTCAATCACGTAAGAATCACGTATCAATCACATGGGAATCACTTGGGAATCACGTGCCAATCACGTGTCAATCACGTGGGAATCACGTGTCAATCACGTGGGAGTTACGTGGATATCACGTGGGAATCCCGTGGAAATCACGGGGGAATCACGTGTCAATCACGAGGGAATCACGTGGGAATCACGTGGGAATCACGTAGGAATCAAGTGGGAATCACGTGTAAATCACGTGGGAATCACGTGGGAATCACGTGTCAATCATGTGTCAATCACGTGGTAATCACGTGGGAATCACGTGGGATCACGTGGGAATCACGTTACAATCATTTGTGAATCACGTGGTAATCACGTGTAAATCACGTGGGAATCACGTGGGAATCACAAGGAAATCACGTGTCATTCACGTGGGAATCACGTGTCAATCACGATGGAATCACTTGGGAATCACGTGTCAATCACGGGGGAATCACATGGTAATCACGTGTAAATCACGTGGGAATCACGTGGGAATCACAAGGAAATCACGTGTCAATCACAAGGAAATCACGTGTCAATCACGTGGGAAACACGTGTCAATCACTTGGGAATCACGTGGGAATCACGTGTCAATCACGGGGGAATCACGTGTGAATCACGTGGGAATCACGTGTCAATCATGTGGGAATCACGTGGGAATCACGTGTCAATCACGTGGGAATCACGTGGGAATCACGTCGGAATCTCGTGCCAGTCACGTGGGAATCACGTGGGAATCACGTGGGAATCACGTGGGAATCACGTGGGAATTACGTGGGAATCACGTGTCAATCACGTGGGAATCACGTGGGAAACACGTGGGAATCACGTGACAATCATTTGGGAATCACGTGGGAATCAGGTGTCAATCACGTGGGAATCACGTGGGAATCACGTGGGAATCACGTGTCAATCACGTGTCAATCACGTGGGAATCACGTGGGAATCACGTGGGAATCACGTGTCAATCACGTGTCAATCACGTGGGAATCACGTGGGAATCACGTGTCATTCACGTGTGAATCACGTGGGAATCACGAGTCAATCACGAGGGAGTCACGTGGGAATCACGTGGGAATCCCGTGGAAATCACGTGGGAATCACTTGTCAATCACGAGTGAATCACCTGGGAATCACGTGTCAATCACGTGTCAATAACGTGGGAATCAAGTGGAAATCATGCATCAATCACGTGTCAATCACGTGGGAATCTCGGGGGAATCTCGTGGGAATCACGTGTCAATCACGTGGGAATAACGTGGGAATCACGTTTCAATCACTTGGGAATCACGTGGGAATCACGTGGAAAGCACGTGGGAAACACGTGTCAATCACTTGGGAATCACATGTGTATCACGTGATAATCACGTGGGAATCACGTGTAATTCACGTGGCAATCACGTGAGAATTACGTGGGAATCACCTGGGAATGAAGTGTCAATCACGTGGGAATCACGTGGGAAAAACTTGGGAATCACGTGTCAATCACGTGGGAATCACGAGGGAATCACGTGGGAATCATGTGGGAATCACGAGGGAATCACGTGTCAATCACGTGGGAATCATGTGGGAATTACGTGGGAATCACGTGTGGATCACGTGACAAACATTTGGGAATCACGTCGGAATCACGTGTTAATCAGGTGGGAATCACGTGGGAATCACGTGGGAATCATGTGGGAATTACGTGGGAATCACGTGTGGATCACGTGGGAATCATTTAGGAATCACGTTGCAATCACGTGTGAATCACGTTGGAATCATGCGTCAATCACGTGGGAATCACATGGGAGTCACGTGGGATTCACGTGGTAATCACGTGGCAATCATGTGGGAATTACGTGTCAATCACGTGGGAATCACGTAAGAATCACGTGTCATTCATGTGGGAATAACGTGGGATTCACATGGGAATCACGTGGTAATCACATCTCATTCACGTGTGAATCACCAGGGAATCACATGGTAATCACGTGTCATTCACGTGGGAATCACGTGGGCATCACGTGGGAATGATGTGGGAATCAGGTGTCAATCACGTGGGAATCACAAGGGAAACATGTGGGAATCACGTGTCAATCACTTGGGAATCACGTGTGAGTCACGTGGGAATCACATGGGAATCACGTGTCAATCATGTGGGAATCACGTGGAATCATGCATCAATAATGTGGGAATCATGTGGGAATCACGTGGGAATCACGTGGGAATCACGAGTCAATCACGTGGGAATCACGTGGTAATCACGTCTAATTCACGTGGATATCAAATGGGAATCTCGTGTCAATCAAGTTGGAATCACGTAGGAATGACGTGCCAATCACGTGGGCGTCACGTGGGAATCGTTTGGGAATCACGTGGGAATCACGTGGGAATCACGAGGGAATGAGGTGTCAATCACGTGGGAATCACGTGGGAATCATGTGGGAATGACGTGTCAATCCCATGGGTATCACATGGGAATCACGTGGGAATGACGTGTCAATCCCATGGGTATCACATGGGAATCACGTGGGAATCATGTGGGAATCACGTGTCATTCACGTAGGAATCACGTATCAATCACGTGGGAATCACTTGGGAATCACGTGCCAATCACGAGTCAATCACTTGGGAATCACGTGTCAATCACGTGGGAGTCACGTGGATATCACGTGGGAATCCCGTGGAAATCACGGGGGAATAACGTGTCAATCACGAGGGAATGACGTGGGAATCACGTGGGAATCACGTGTAAATCACGTGGGAATCAAGTGGGAATCACGTGTAAATCACGTGGGAATCACGTGTCAATCATGTGTCAATCACGTGGTAATCACGTGGGAATCACGTGGGATCACGTGGGAATCACGTGACAATCATTTGTGAATCACGTGGTAATCACGTGTAAATCACGTGGGAATCACGTGGGAATCACAAGGAAATCACTTTTCATTCACGTGGGAATCACGTGTCAATCACGTTGCAATCAATTGGGAATCACGTGTCAATCACGGGGGAATCACGTGGTAATCACGTGTAAATGACGTGGGAATCACGTGGGAATCACAAGGAAATCACGTGTCAATCACAAGGAAATCACGTGTCAATCACGTGGGAAACACGTGTCAATCACTTGGGAATCACGTGGGAATCACGTGTCATTCACGGGGGAATCACGTGTGAATCACGTGTCAATCACGTGGGAATCACGTGGGAATCATGTGGGAATCACGTGGGAATCACGTGTCAATCATGTGGGAATCACCTGGGAATCACGTGTCAATCACGTGGGAATCACGTGGGAATCACGTCGGAATCTCGTGCCAATCACGTGGGAATCTCGTGCCAATCACGTGGGAATCACGTGGGAATCACTTGGGAATCACGTGGGAATCACGTGTCATTCACGGGGGAATCACGTGTGAATCACGTGTGAATCACGTGTCAATCACGTGGGAATCACGTGGGAATCAAGTGTAATTCACGTGGCAATCACGTGAGAATTACATGGGAATCACGTGGGAATCACGTTTCAATCACATGGGAATCACGTGGGAATCATGCCTCAATCACGTGGGAATCACGTGGGAATCACGTGGGAATCACGTGTCAATCACGTGGGAATCACGTGGGAATAACGTGGGAATCATGTGTCAATCAGGAGGGAATCACGTGGGAATCACGTGGGAATCACGTGTCAATCACGTGGGAATCAAGTGGGAATAACGTGGGTATCAAGTGTCAATGAGGTGGGAATCAAATGGGAATCACGTGGGAATCACGTGTCAATCATGTGGGAATCATGTGGGAATTACGTGACAATCACGAGTTAGTCACGTGGGAATCACGTGGAAATCACATTAAATCACGTGGGCATCACGTGGGCATCACATGGGAATCATTTAGGAATCACGTGGGAATCACGTGTGAATCAGGTTGGAATCATGCGTCAATCACGTGGGAATCACATGGGAGTCACGTGGGATTCACGTGGTAATCACGTTACAATCATGTGGGAATTACGTGTCAATCATGTGGGAATCACGTAGGAATCACATGTCATTCATGTGGGAAACACGTGGGAAACACATGGGAATCACGTGGTAGTCACATCTCAATCACGTGTGAATCACGAGGGAATCACGTGTCAATCACGTGGGAATCACCTGGGAATCACAGGGTAATCACCTGTCAATCACGTGGGAATCATGTGGGCATCACGTGGGAATCATGTGGGAATCAGGTGTCAATCACGTGGGAATCACTTGGGAAACAAGTGGGAATCACGTGTCAATCACTTGGGAATCACGGGTCAATCATGTGGGAATCACGTGGAATCATGCATCAATAATGTGGGAATCACGTGGGAATCATGTGGGAATCACGTGGGAATCACGTGGGAATCACGGCTAATTCACATGGATATCAAATGGGAATCTCGTGTCAATCAAGTTGGAATCACGTAGGAATGACGTGTCAATCACGTGGGCGTCACGTGGGAATCGTTTGGGAATCACGTGGGAATCACGTGGGAATCATGTGGGAATGACGTGTCAATCCCATGGGTATCACATGGGAATCACGTGGGAATCATGTGGGAATCACGTGTCAATCACGTAGGAATCACGTATCAATCACGTGGGAATCACTTGGGAATCACGTGCCAATCACGTGTCAATCAAGTGGGAATCACTTGGGAATCACATGCCAATCACGTGTCAATCACGTGGGAATCACGTGGGAATCACATGTCAGTCACGTGGGAGTCACGTGGATATCACGTGGGAATCCCGTGGAAATCACGGGGGAATCACGTGTCAATCACGAGGGAATCACGTGGGAATCACGTGGGAATCACGTGTCAATCACGTGGGAATCAAGTGGGAATCACGTGTAAATCACGTGGGAATCACGTGGGAATCACGTGTCAATCATGTGTCAATCACGTGGTAATCACGTGGGAATCAGGTGGGATCACGTGGGAATCACGTGACAATCATTTGTGAATCATGTGGTAATCACGTGGGAATCACGTGGGAATCACAAGGAAATCACGTGTCAATCACAAGGAAATCACGTGTCAATCTTGTGGGATACACGTGTCAATCACTTGGGAATCACGTGGGAATCACGTGTTAATCACGGGGGAATCACGTGTGAATCACGTGTGAATCACGTGTCAGTCACGTGGGAATCACGTGGGAATCATGTGGGAATCACGTGGGAATCACGTATCAATCATGTGGGAATCACGTGGGAATCACGTGTCAATCACGTGGGAATCACGTGGGAACAACGTCGGAATCTCGTGCCAATCACGTGGGAATCACGTGGGAATCACGTGGGAATCACGTGGGAATTACGTGGGAATCACGTGTCAATCACGTGGGAATCACGTGGGAATCACGTGGGAATCACATGACAATCATTTGGGAAGCACGTGGGAATCACGTGTCAATCACGTGGGAATCACGTGGGAATCACGTGGGAATCACGTGTCAATCACGTGTCAATCACGTGGGAATCACGTGGGAATCACGTGGGAATCCCGAGTCAATCACGGGGGAATCACGTGGGAATCACGTGGGAATCACGTGTCATTCACGTGGGAATCACGTGGGAATCACGAGTCAATCACGAGGGAGTCACGTGGGAATCACGTGTCAATCACGTGTCAATCACGTGGGAATCAAGTGGAAATCATGCATCAATCACATGTCAATCACGTGGGAATCTCGGGGGAATCTCGTGGGAATCACGTGTCAATCACGTGGGAATAACGTGGGAATCACGTTTCAATCACTTGGGAATCACGTGGGAATCACGTGGAACGCACGTGGGAAACACGTGTCAATCACTTGGGAATCACATGTGTATCACGTGATAATCACGTGGGAATCACGTGTAATTCACGTGGCAATCACGTGAGAATTACGTGGGAATCACGTGGGAATCAAGTGTCAATCACGTGGGAATCACGTGGAAAAAATTTGGGAATCACGTGTCAATCACGTGGGAATCACGAGGGAATCACGTGGGAATCATGTGGGAATCACCAGGGAATCACGTGTCAATCACGTGGGAATCATGTGGGAATTACGTGGGAATCACGTGTGGATCACGTGAAAATCATTTGGGAATCACGTCGGATCACGTGTCAATCACGTGGGAATCACGTGGGAATCACGTGTCAATCACGTGGGAATCATGTGGGAATTACGTGGGAATCACGTGTGGATCACGTGGGAATCATTTATGAATCACGTTGGAATCACATGTGAATCACGTTGGAATCATGCGTCAATCACGTGGGAATCACATGGGAGTCACGTGGGATTCAAGTGGTACTCACGTGGCAATCATGTGGGAATTACGTGTCAATCACGTGGGAATCACGTAGGAATCACGTGTCATTCATGTGGGAATAATGTGGGAATCACATGGGAATCACGTGGTAATCACATCTCATTCACGTGTGAATCACCAGGGAATCACATGGTAATCACGTGTCATTCACGTGGGAATCACGTGGGCATCACGTGGGAATCATGTGGGAATCAGGTGTCAATCACGTGGGAATCACAAGGGAAACAGGTGGGAATCACGTGTCAATCACTTGGGAATCACGTGTGAGTCACGTGGGAATCACATGGGAATCACGTGTCAATCATGTGGGAATCACGTGGAATCATGCATCAATAATGTGGGAATCATGTGGGAATCACGAGTCAATCACGTGGGAATCACGTGGGAATCACGTCTAATTCACGTGGATATCAAAAGGGAATCTCGCGTCAATCAAGTTGGAATCACGTGGGAATGACGTGTCAATCACGTGGGCATAACTTGGGAATCGTTTGGTAATCACGTTGGAACCACGTGAAATCACGTGGAAATGAAGTGTCAATCACATGGGAATCACGTGGGAATCACGGGGGAATCACGTGTCAATCCCATCCGTATCACGTGGGAATCACGTGGGAATCATGTGGGAATCACGTGTCAATCACGTAGGAATCACGTGTCAATCACGTGGGAATCACGTGGGAATCACGTATCAATCATGTGGGAAACATGTGGGAATCACGTGGGAATCACGTGTGGATCACGTGACAATCATTTGGGAATCACGTGGGAATCACGTGTCAATCACGTGGGAATCACGTGGGAATCACGTGTCAATCACGTGGGAGTCACGTGGATATCACGTGGGAATCCCGTGGAAATCTCGGTGGAATCACGTGTCAATCACGAGGGAATCACGTGGGAATCACGTGTCAATCACATGGGAAACACGTGTCAATCACGTGGGAATCACATGGGATTCACGTGGGAATCACGTGTTAATCACGTGTAAATCACGTGGGAATCACGTGGGAATCACGTGTCAATCACGTGGGAATCACGTGGGAATCACGAGTCAATCACGTGGGAGTCACGTGGATATCACGTGGGAATCCCGTGGAAATCACGGGGGAATCACGTGTCAATCACGAGGGAATCACGTGGGAATCACGTGTCAATCACGGGGGAAACACGTGTCAATCACGTGGGAATCACGTGGGAATCACGTGGGAATCACGTGTGAATCACGTGTCAATCACGTGGGAATCACGTGGGAATCACGTGTCAATCACGTGGGAATCTCGTGGAAATGAAGTGTCAATCAAGGGGGAATCACTTGTCAATCACGAGGGAATCACGTGGGAATCACGTGTCAATCACGTGGGAAACACGTGTCAATCACGTGGGAATCACGTGGGAATCACGTGGGATCACGTGGGAACCACGTGACAATCATTTGGGAATCACGTGGTAATCACGTGTAAATCACGTGGGAATCACGTGGGAATCACGAGGAAATCACGTGTCAATCACGTGGGAATCACGTGTCAATCACGTGGGAATCACATGGGAATCACGTGTCAATCATGATGGAATCACTTGGGAATCACGTGTCAATCACGTGGGAATCACGTGTGAATCACGTGAGAATCTCGTGGGCCTCACGTGTCAATCACGTGGGTATCACGTGGGAATCACGTAGGAATCACGTGTCAATCACGTAGGAATCACGTCGGAGTCACGTGGGAATCACGTGGGAATCACGTGTCAATCACATAGGAATCACGTCCTAATCACATGTCAATCACGTGGGAATGACGTCGGAGTCATGTGGGAATCACGTGTCAATCGCCTGGGAATCACGTGTCAATCACGTGGGAATCACGCCTCAATCACGTGGGAATCACGTGGGATTCACGTGTCAATCACGTGGAAATCACGAGGGAGTCACGTGGGAATCACGTGGGAATCACGTGTTAATCATGTGGAAATCACGTGGCAAACACTTGGGATTCACGTGGGAATCACATTTGAATCACGTGTCAATCACGTGGGAATCACGTGGGAATCACGTGGGAATTACGTGGAAATCACCTGTCAATCACGTGGGAATCACGTTGGAATCACCTGCGAATCACGTGGGAATGACGTGAAAATCATTAGGGAATCACGTGGGAATCACGTGTCAATCACGGGGGAATCACGTGTGAATCACGTGTCAATCACGGGGGAATCACGAGGAAATCACGTGTCAATCACGTGGGAATCACGTGTCAATCACGTGGGAATCACATGGGAATCACGTGTCAATCACGATGGAATCACTTGGGAATCACGTGTCAATCAGGTGGGAATTACGTGTGAATCACGTGAGAATCTCGTGGGCCTCACGTGTCAATCACGTGGGTATCACGTGGGAATCACGTAGGAATCACGTGTCAATCACGTAGGAATCACGTCCTAATCACATGTCAATCACGTGGGAATCACGTCGGAGTCACGTGGGAATCACGTGGGAATCACGTGTCAATCACATAGGAATCACGTCCTAATCACATGTCAATCACGTGGGAATCACGTCGGAGTCATGTGGGAATCACGTGTCAATCGCCTGGGAATCACGTGTCAATCACGTGGGAATCACGCCTCAATCACGTGGGAATCACGTGGAATTCACGTGTCAATCACGGGGAAATCACGAGGGAGTCACGTGGGAATCACGTGGGAATCACGTGTTAATCACGTGGAAATCAGGTGGCAAACACTTGGGATTCACGTGGGAATCACATTTGAATCACGTTGCAATCACGTGGGAATCACGTGGGAATCACGTGGGCATCACGTGGAAATCACCTGTCAATCATGTGGGAATCACGTGGGAATCACGTGTCAATCACGTGGGAATCACGGCGGAATCTCGTGCCAATCACGTGGGAATCTCGTGGGAATCACGTGTCAATCACGGGGGAATCACGTGTGAATCACGTGTCAATCACGTGGGAATCACATGGGAATCATGTGGGAATCACGTGGGAATCACCTGTCAATCATGTGGGAATCACGTGGGAATCACGTGTCAATCACGTGGGAATCACGGCGGAATCTCGTGCCAATCACGTGGGAATCACGTGGGAATCACGTGGGAATCACGTGGGAATTACGTGGGAATCACGTGTCAATCACGTGGGAATCACGTGGGAATCACGTGACAATCATTTGGGAATCACGTGGGAATCAGGTGTCAATCACGTGGGAATCACTTGGGAATCACGTGGGAATCACGTGGCAATTACATGTCAATCACGTGGAAATCACGTGTCAATCACGTGGGAAGCACGTGGGAAGCACGTGGGAATCCCTTGTCAATCACGTGGAAATCACATGGGAATCGCGTGAGAATCACGTGGGAATCATGTGTCAATCACGTGGGAATCACGGGGGAATCACGTGTCAACCACGTGGGAATCACGTGGGAATCACGTGGGAATCACGTGTCAATCACTTGGGAATCACATGGGAATCACGTGAGAATCACGTGGGAATCAAGTGTCAATCACGGGGGAATCACGTGGGAATCACGTGAGAATCTCGTGTCATTCACGTGGGAATCACGTGTCAATCACGTTGGATTCACGTGGGAATCACGTGGGTGTTATGGGTTAATCACGTGGAAACACGTGGGAATCACTTGGGAATCACGTGTCAATCACATGGGAATCACGTGGGAATCACGTGTCAATCACGTGGGAATCATTTGGGAATCACGTATCAATCACTTGGGAATCACGTGGGAATCACGTGGGAATCACGTAGGAATCACATGGGAATCACGTGGGAATCACGTGTCAATCACTTTGGAATCACATGGGAATCACGTGAGAATCACGTGTCAATCACGTGGGATTCACGTGGGAATCACGTGAGAATCTCGTGTCATTCACGTGGGAATCACGTGTCAATCACGTTGGATTCACGTGGGAATCACGTGGGTGTCATGGGTCAATCACGTGGAAACACGTGGAAATCAAGTGGGAATCACGTGTCAATCACATGGGAATCACGTGTCAATCACGTGGGAATCACTTGGGAATCACGTATCAATCACTTGGGAATCACGTGGGAATCACGTGGGAATCACGTGTCAATCATGTGAATCAGGTGGAAATCACATTTAATCAAGTGGAAATCACGTGGGAATCTCGTGTCAATCAAGTTGGAATCACGTGGGAATGACGTGTCAATCACGTGGGCATCACGTGGGAATCATTTGGAAATCACGTGTCAATCACGTTGGAATCACATGGGAATCACGTGGGAATCACGTGGGAATCACGTGGGAATCACGTGTCAATCACGTGGGAATCATGTGGGAATCACGTGGGTATCACGTGTCAATCATGTGGGAGTCCGTAGGAGTCACGTGGGAATCACATGGGAATCACGTGGTAATCACGTGGGAATCACGTTTGAATCACATGTCAATATCGTGGGAATAATGTGGGAATCACGTGTCAACCATGATGGAATTACGTGTGAATGACGTGGGAATCACGTGTCAATCACGTGGAAATCATGTGGGAATCAAGAGGTAATCACGCCTCAATCACGTGGGAATCACGTGGGAGTTACGTGGGAATCACATGGGAATCACATGGGGATCACGTGGGAATCACGTGGGAATCACGTGTCAATCACGTGGGAATCACGTGGGAATCACGTGGGTATCACGTGTCAATCATGTGGGAGTCCGTAGGAGTCACGTGGGAATCACATGGGAATCACGTGGTAATCACGTGGGAATCACGTTGGAATCACGTGTCAATCACGTGAATCAGGTGGAAATCACATTTAATCACGTGGAAATCACGTGGGAATCTCGTGTCAATCAAGTTGGAATCACGTGGGAATGACGTGTCAATCACGTGGGCATCACGTGGGAATCATTTGGAAATCACGTGTCAATCACGTTGGAATCACATGGGAATCACGTGTGAATCACGTGGGAATCACGTGGGAATCACGTGTCAATCACGTGGGAATCACGTGGGAATCACGTGGGTATCACGTGTCAATCATGTGGGAGTCCGTAGGAGTCACGTGGGAATCACATGGGAATCACGTGGTAATCACGTGGCAATCACGTTGGAATCACATGTCAATATCGTGGGAATCCTGTGGGAATCACGTGTCAATCATGATGGAATTACGTGTGAATAACGTGGGAATCACGTGTCAATCACGTGGGAATCATGTGGGAATCAAGAGGTAATCACGCCTCAATCACGTGGGAATCACGTGGGAGTTATGTGGGAATCACATGGGAATCACGTGGTAATCACGTGGGAATCACGTTGGAATCACATGTCAATATCGTGGGAATCATGTGGGAATCACGTGTCAATCATGATGGAATTATGTGTGAATAACGTGGGAATCACGTGTCAATCACGTGGGAATCATGTGGGAATCAGGTGTCAATCACGTGGGCATCACGTGGGAATCATTTGGGAATCACGTGGGAATCACGTGGGAGTCACGTGGTAATCACGTGGGAATCACGTTGGAATCACATGTCAATATCGTGGGAATCATGTGGGAATCACGTGTCAATCATGATGGAATTACGTGTGAATAACATGGGAATAACGTGTCAATCAAGTGGGAATCACGTGGCAGTCACGTGTCAATCACGTGGGAATCATTTGGGAATCACGTGGGAATCACGTGGGAATCACGTGTCAATCACGTGGGAATCACGTGGCAATCACGTGTGAATGACATGTCAATCCCGTGAGAATCATGTTGGATTAAGGTGGGAATCACATGTCAATCACCTGGGAATCACGTGGGATTCACGTGGGAATCACGTGTCAATCACGTGTCAATCATGTGAGAATCAAGTTGCAATCACCTGGAAAATACGTGTCAATCACGTGGGAATCACGTGGGAATCACGTGTCAATCACTTTGGAATCACGTGGGAATCATATGGGAATCACGTGTCAAGCACGTGGGAATCACATGTCAATTACGTGGGAATCACATTGGAGTCACGTGGGAATCATGTGGGAATCACGTGTAAATCACGTGGGAATCACGTGTGAATCACGTGTCAATCCCGTGGGAATCACGTGGGAATCACGTGGGAATCATGCGTCAATCACGTGGGAATCACATGGCAGTCACGTGGTAATAACATGGGAATCACGTGGTAATCACGTAGGAATCATGTGGGAATAACGTGTCAATCACGTGGGAATCATATGGTAATCACTTGTCAATCACGAGGGAATCAGGTAGGAATCACGTGTCAATCACGTGGGCATCACATGCGTATCACACGGGAATCATTTGGGAATCACTTTTCAATCACGTTGGAATCACGTGGGAATCAATTTTGAATCACGTGGGAATCACGTGTCAATCACGTGGGAATCACGTGGGAATCACGTGTGTTCACGTGGGAATCACGTGACAATTATTTGGGAATCACGTGGGAATCACGTGTCAATCACGTGGGAATCACGTGGGAATCACGAGGAAATCACGTAGGAATCACACGGGAATCACGTGTCAATCACGATGGAATCACGTGGCACTCACGTTTCATTCACGTGGGAATCACATGTGAATCACGTGAGAATCTCGAGGACCTCACGTGTCAATCACGTGGGTATCACGTGGGAATCACGTAGGAATCACCTGTGAATCATGTAGGAATCACGTGGTAATCACGTGTCAATCACGTGGGAATCACGTCGGAGTCACGTGGGAATCACGTGTCAATCACGTGGGAATCATGTGGGAGTCATGTGTCAATCACGTGGGAATCACGTTGGAATCACGTGGGAATCACTTGGGAATCACGAGTCAATCACGTGTCAATCACGTGGGAATCACGTGGGAATCACGTGGGAATCATGTGTCAATGGCATGGAAATCATGTGGGAATCACGTGGGAATCACTTGGGAATCACATGTCAATCATGTGCGAATCACATGGGAATCATGTTTGAATCACGTGTCAATCTCGTGGGAATCACGTGTCATTCACGTGGAAATTACGTGGGAATCACGTGTCAATCACGTGGGAAACCCGTGTGAATCACGTGTCAATCACGTGGGAATCACTTGGGAATCACATGGGAATCGCGTGTCAATCACGTGGGAATCACGTGGGAATCACATGTCAATCACGTGGGAATCACGTGTCAATAACGTGGAAATCACATGGGAGTCACGTGGGAATTACGTGGGAATCACGTGGAAATCACGTAGGAATCACGTGGGAATAACGTGTCAATCACGTGGGTATCATGTGGGAATCACGTGTCAATCACGTGGGAATCACGTGTCAATCACGTGGGAATCATGTGGGAATGACGTGTCAATCACGTGGGCATCACGTGGGAATCACGTGGGAATCACTTGTGAATCACGTGGGAATCACATGGGAATCACGTGTCAATCACGTGGGAATCACGTGGTAATCATGTGGGAATCAAGTTGGAATCCCGTGTCAATATCGTGGGAATCATGTGGGAACCACGTGTCAATCACGATGGAATTATGTGTGAATCACGTGGGAATCACGTGTCAATCATGTGGGAATCATGAGGGAATCACGTGTCAATCACGTGAGCATCACGAGGGCATCACGTGGGAATCATTTGGGAATCACGTGGGAATCACGGTGGAATCACGTGGGAATCACGTGTCAATCACGTGGGAATCACATGGCAATCACGTGGGAATGACATGGCAATCCCGTGGGAATCACGTGGGAATAAGGTGGGAATCACGTGTCAATAACGTGGGAATCACGTTGGAGTCACGTGGGAATCACGTGGGAATCACATGTCAATCACGGGGGAATCACGTGTGAATCACGTGTCAGTCACGTGGGAATCACGTGGGAATCATGTGGGAATCATGTGGGAATCACGTATCAATCATGTGGGAATCACGTGGGAATCACGTGTCAATCACGTTGGAATCACGTGGGAACAACGTCGGAATCTCGTGCCAATCACGTGGGAATCACGTGGGAATCACGTGGGAATCACGTGGGAATCACGTGGGAATTAC
This sequence comes from Muntiacus reevesi, assembly GCF_963930625.1. Classification (NCBI taxonomy): domain Eukaryota; kingdom Metazoa; phylum Chordata; class Mammalia; order Artiodactyla; family Cervidae; genus Muntiacus; species Muntiacus reevesi. The sequence goes on along the minus strand of NW_027078022.1, from coordinate 586,101 downwards.
GTGGGAATCACGTGTCAATCACGTGGGAATCACGTGGGAATCACGTGGGAATCACGTGACAATCATTTGGGAACCACGTGGGAATCACGTGTCAATCACGTGGGAATCACGTGGGAATCACGTGGGAATCACGTGTCAATCACGTGTCAATCACGTGGGAATCACGTGGGAATCACGTGGGAATCCCGAGTCAATCACGGGGGAATCACGTGGGAATCACGTGGGAATCACGTGTCATTCACGTGGGAATCACGTGGGAATCACGTGGGAATCCCGAGTCAATCACGGGGGAATCACGTGGGAATCACGTGGGAATCCCGAGTCAATCACGGGGGAATCACGTGGGAGTCACGTGGGAATCACGTGTCAATCACGTGTCAATCACGTGGGAATCAAGTGGAAATCATGCATCAATCACGTGTCAATCACGTGGGAATCTCGGGGGAATCTCGTGGGAATCACGTGTCAATCACGTGGGAATAACGTGGGAAACACGTGTCAATCACTTGGGAATCACATGTGTATCACGTGATAATCACGTGGGAATCACGTGTAATTCACGTGGCAATCACGTGAGAATTACGTGGGAATCACGTGGGAATCAAGTGTCAATCACGTGGGAATCACGTGGAAAAAACTTGGGAATCACGTGTCAATCACGTGGGAATCACGAGGGAATCACGTGGGAATCATGTGGGAATCACGAGGGAATCACGTGTCAATCACGTGGGAATCATGTGGGAATTACGTGGGAATCACGTGTGGATCACGTGAAAATCATTTGGGAATCACGTCGGAATCACGTGTCGATCACGTGGGAATCACGTGGAAAAAACTTGGGAATCACGTGTCAATCACGTGGGAATCATGAGGGAATCACGTGTCAATCACGTGAGCATCACGAGGGCATCACGTGGGAATCATTTGGGAATCACGTGGGAATCACGGTGGAATCACGTGGGAATCACGTGTCAATCACGTGGGAATCACATGGCAATCACGTGGGAATGACATGGCAATCCCGTGGGAATCACGTGGGAATAAGGTGGGAATCACGTGTCAATAACGTGGGAATCACGTTGGAGTCACGTGGGAATCACGTGGGAATCACTTGTCAATCACGTGGGAATCACGTGGGAATCACGTGTCAATCCCGTGGGAATCACGTGGGAATCACGTAGGAATCAGGTGGGAATCACGTGGGAATCATGCGTCTATCACGTGGGAATCACATGGGAGTCACGTGGGAATCATGTGCGAGTCAATTAGGAATCACGTGGGAAGCACGTGCGAATCACGTGTCAATCACTTGGGAATCACATGGGAATCACGTAATAATCACGTGGGAATCACGTGTCAATCACGTGGGAATCACGTGAGAATCACATGGGAATCACGTGTCAATCATGTGGGAAGCACGTGGGAATCACGTGGGAATCACGTGTCAATCACCTGGGAATCACGTGTCAATCACGTGGGAATCACGTGGGAATCATGCGTCAATCACGTGGGAATCAAGTGGGAGTCAAGTAGAATCACGTGGGAATCACGTGGGTATCACGTGTCCATCACGTGGGAGTCATGTGGGAATCACGTGTCAATCACGTGGGAATCACGTGGGAATAAGGTGGGAATCACGTGTCAATCACGTGGGAATCACGTGGGAATCACGTGGGATTCACGTGGGAATCACGTGTTAATGACGTGTCAATCATGTGAGAATCAAGTGGGAATCACGTGGAAATCACGTGTCAATCACGTGGGAATCACGTGGGCATCACGTGTCTATCACGTTGGAATCACGTGGGAATCACATGTCAATTACGTGGGAGTCACGTTGGAGTCACGTGGGAATCATGTGGGAATCACGTGTCAATCACGTGGGAATCACATGTCAATTACGTGGGAGTCACGTTGGAGTCACGTGGGAGTCACGAGGGAATCACGTATCAATCACGTGGGAATCACGTGGGAATCACGTGTCAATCCCATGGGTATCACGGGGGAATCTCGTAGGAATCACGTGGGAATCACGTGGGAATCATGCGTCAATCACGTGGGAATCACAGGGGAGTCACGTGGGAATAACGTGGGAATTACGTGGTAATCACGTAGGAATCAAGTGGGAATAACATGTCAATCACGTGGGAATCATGTGGGAATCACATGCCAATCACGAGGGAATCACGAAGGAATCACGTGTCAATCACGTGGGCATCACATGGGTATCACACGGGAATCATTTGGGAATCACTTGTCAATCACGTTGGAATCACGTGGGAATCACTTTTGAATCACGTGGGAATCACGTGTCAATCACGTGGGAAACATGTTTCAATCCCGTCGGAATCAGGTGGGAATCATGTGGGAATCACGTGGGAATCACGTGTCAATCACTTCGGAATCACGTGTCAATCAAGTGGGAATCACGTGTAAATCACGTGGGAATCACGTGTAAATCACAAGGGAATCACGTGTCAATCACTTGTCAATCACGTGGGAATCACGTGGGAATCACGTGTCAATCACGTGGGAATCACGAGGGCATCACGTGGGAATCATTTGGGAATCACGTGGGAATCACGGTGGAATCACGTGGGAATCACGTGTCAATCACGTGGGAATCACATGGCAATCACGTGGGAATGACATGGCAATCCCGTGGGAATCACGTGGGAATAAGGTGGGAATCACGTGTCAATAACGTGGGAATCACGTTGGAGTCACGTGGGAATCACGTGAGAATCACTTGTCAATCACGTGGGAATCACGTGGGAATCACGTGTCAATCCCGTGGGAATCACGTGGGAATCACGTAGGAATCAGGTGGGAATCACGTGGGAATCATGCGTCTATCACGTGGGAATCACATGGGAGTCACGTGGGAATCACGTGGGAGTCAATTAGAAATCACATGGGAAGCACGTGCGAATCACGTGTCAATCACTTGGGAATCACATGGGAATCACGTGATAATCACGTGGGAATCACGTGTCAATCACGTGGGAATCACGTGAGAATCACATGGGAATCACGTGTCAATCATGTGGGAAGCACGTGGGAATCACGTGGGAATCACGTGTCAATCACCTGGGAATCACGTGTCAATCACGTGGGAATCACGTGGGAATCATGCGTCAATCACGTGGGAATCAAGTGGGAGTCAAGTAGAATCACGTGGGAATCACGTGGGAATCACGTGGGTATCACGTGTCCATCACGTGGGAGTCATGTGGGAATCACGTGTCAATCACGTGGGAATCACGTGGGAATAAGGTGGGAATCACGTGTCAATCACGTGGGAATCACGTGGGAATCACGTGGGATTCACGTGGGAATCACGTGTTAATGACGTGTCAATCATGTGAGAATCAAGTGGGAATCACGTGGAAATCACGTGTCAATCACGTGGGAATCACGTGGGCATCACGTGTCTATCACGTTGGAATCACGTGGGAATCACATGTCAATTACGTGGGAGTCACGTTGGAGTCACGTGGGAATCACGTGGGAATCACGTGTCAATCACGTGGGAATCACATGTCAATTACGTGGGAGTCACGTTGGAGTCACGTGGGAGTCACGAGGGAATCACGTATCAATCTCGTGGGAATCACGTGGGAATCACGTGTCAATCCCATGGGAATCACGGGGGAATCTCGTAGGAATCACGTGGGAATCACGTGGGAATCATGCGTCAATCACGTGGGAATCACAGGGGAGTCACGTGGGAATAACGTGGGAATCACGTGGTAATCACGTAGGAATCACGTGGGAATAACATGTCAATCACGTGGGAATCATGTGGGAATCACATGCCAATCACGAGGGAATCACGAAGGAATCACGTGTCAATCACGTGGGCATCACATGGGTATCACACGGGAATCACTTGGGAATCACTTGTCAATCACGTTGGAATCACGTGGGAATCACTTTTGAATCACGTGGGAATCACGTGTCAATCACGTGGGAAACATGTTTCAATCCCGTCGGAATCAAGTGGGAATCATGTGGGAATCACGTGGGAATCACGTGTCAATCACTTCGGAATCACGTGTCATTCAAGTGGGAATCACGTGTAAATCACGTGGGAATCACGTGTAAATCACAAGGGAATCACGTGTCAATCACTTGTCAATCACGTGGGAATCACGTGGGAATCACGTGTTAATCACGTGGGAATCACGTGTCAATCACGAGGGAATCACATGGGAATCACGTGGGAATCACGTGGGAATCACGTGTCAATCACGTGGGAATCACGTGGGAATCACGTGTCAATTACGTGGGAATCACGTGGGAATCACGTGGGTATCACGTGTCAATCATGTGGGAGTCCGTAGGAGTCACGTGGGAATCACATGGGAATCACGTGGTAATCACGTGGGAATCACGTTGGAATCACATGTCAATATCGTGGGAATCATGTGGGAATCACGTGTCAATCATGATGGAATTACGTGTGAATAACGTGGGAATCACGTGTCAATCACGTGGGAATCATGTGGGAATCAAGAGGTAATCATGCCTCAATCACGTGGGAATCACGTGGGAGTTACGTGGGAATCACATGGGAATCACGTGGTAATCACGTGGGAATCACGTTGGAATCACATATAAATATCGTGGGAATCATGTGGGAATCACGTGTCAATCATGATGGAATTATGTGTGAATAACGTGGGAATCACGTGTCAATCACGTGGGAATCATGTGGGAATCACCTGTCAATCACGTGGGAATCACGTGGGAATCACGTGGGAATCACGTGGGAATCCCGAGTCAATCACGGGGGAATCACGTGGGAATCACGTGGGAATCACGTGTCAATCACGTGGGAATCTCGTGGGAATCACGTGTCAATCACGTGGGAATAACGTGGGAATCACCTGTCAATCACTTGGGAATCATGTGGGAATCACGTGTCAATCACGTGGGAATCACGTGGGAATAACGTGGGAATCACGTGTCAATCAGGAGGGAATCACGTGGGAATCACGTGGGAATCACGTGTTAATCACGTGGGAATCACGTGGGAATAACGTGGGAATCACGTGTCAATCAGGAGGGAATCACGTGGGAATCACGTGGGAATCACGTGTCAATCACGTGGGAATCAAGTGGGAATAACGTGGGTATCACGTGTCAATGAGGTGGGAATCAAATGGGAATCACGTGGGAATCACGTGTCAATCACGTGGGAATCATGTGGGAATTACGTGACAATCACGAGTTAATCACGTGGGAATCACGTGGAAATCACATTAAATCACGTGGGCATCACGTGGGCATCACATGGGAATAATTTAGGAATCACGTGGGAATCACGTGTGAATCACGTTGGAATCATGCGTCAATCACGTGGGAATCACATGGGAGTCACGTGGGATTCACGTGGTTATCACGTTACAATCATGTGGGAATTACGTGTCAATCATGTGGGAATCACGTAGGAATCACGTGTCATTCATGTGGGAAACACGTGGGAATCACATGGGAATCACGTGGTAGTCACATCTCAATCACGTGTGAATCACGAGGGAATCACGTGTCAATCATGTGGGAATCACTTGGGAATCACAGGGTAATCACCTGTCATTCACGTGGGAATCATGTGGGCATCACGTGGGAATCATGTGGGAATCAGGTGTCAATCACGTGGGAATCACTTGGGAAACAAGTGGGAATCACGTGTCAATCACTTGGGAATCACGGGACAATCATGTGGGAATCACGTGGAATCATGCATCAATAATGTGGAATCACGTGGGAATCACGTGGGAATCACGTGGGAATCACGTGGGAATCACGAGTCAATCACGTGGGAATCACGTGGGAATCACGGCTAATTCACATGGATATCAAATGGGAATCTCGTGTCAATCAAGTTGGAATCACGTAGGAATGACGTGTCAATCACGTGGGCGTCACGTGGGAATCGTTTGGGAATCACGTGTGAATCACATGGGAATCACGTATCAATCACATGGGAATCACTTGGGAATCACGTGCCAATCACGTGTCAATCACGTGGGAATCACGTGTCAATCACGTGGGAGTCACGTGGATATCACGTGGGAATCCCGTGGAAATCACGGGGGAATCACGTGTCAATCACGAGGGAATCACGTGGGAATCACGTGGGAATCACGTGGGAATCACGTGTCAATCACGTGGGAATCAAGTGGGAATCACTTTTGAATCACGTGGGAATCACGTGTCAATCACGTGGGAAACATGTTTCAATCCCGTCGGAATCAGGTGGGAATCATGTGGGAATCACGTGGGAATCACGTGTCAATCACTTCGGAATCACGTGTCAATCAAGTGGGAATCACGTGTAAATCACGTGGGAATCACGTGTAAATCACAAGGGAATCACGTGTCAATCACTTGTCAATCACGTGGGAATCACGTGGGAATCACGTGTCAATCACGTGGGAATCACGAGGGCATCACGTGGTAGTCACATCTCAATCACGTGTGAATCACGAGGGAATCACGTGTCAATCATGTGGGAATCACCTGGGAATCACAGGGTAATCACCTGTCATTCACGTGGGAATCATGTGGGCATCACGTGGGAATCATGTGGGAATCAGGTGTCAATCACGTGGGAATCACTTGGGAAACAAGTGGGAATCACGTGTCAATCACTTGGGAATCACGGGACAATCATGTGGGAATCACGTGGAATCATGCATCAATAATGTGGAATCACGTGGGAATCACGTGGGAATCACGTGGGAATCACGTGGGAATCACGAGTCAATCACGTGGGAATCACGTGGGAATCACGGCTAATTCACATGGATATCAAATGGGAATCTCGTGTCAATCAAGTTGGAATCACGTAGGAATGACGTGTCAATCACGTGGGCGTCACGTGGGAATCGTTTGGGAATCACGTGTGAATCACATGGGAATCACGTATCAATCACATGGGAATCACTTGGGAATCACGTGCCAATCACGTGTCAATCACGTGGGAATCACGTGGGAATCACCAGGGAATGAGGTGTCAATCACGTGGGAATCACGTGGGAATCATGTGGGAATGACGTGTCAATCCCATGGGTATCACATGGGAATCACGTGGGAATCATGTGGGAATCACGTGTCAATCACGTAGGAATCACGTATCAATCACATGGGAATCACTTGGGAATCACGTGCCAATCACGTGTCAATCACGTGGGAATCACGTGTCAATCACGTGGGAGTCACGTGGATATCACGTGGGAATCCCGTGGAAATCACCGGTGAATCACGTGTCAATCACGAGGGAATTACTTGGGAATCACGTGGGAATCACGTGGGAATCACGTGTCAATCACGTGGGAATCAAGTGGGAATCACGTGTAAATCACGTGGGAATCACGTGGGAATCACGTGTCAATCATGTGTCAATCACGTGGTAATCACGTGGGAATCACGTGGGATCACGTGGGAATCACGTGACAATCATTTGTGAATCACGTGGTAATCACGTGTAAATCACGTGGGAATCACGTGGGAATCACAAGGAAATCACGTGTCATTCACGTGGGAATCACGTGTCAATCACGATGGAATCACTTGGGAATCACGTGTCAATCACGGGGGAATCACGTGGTAATCACGTGTAAATCACGGAATCACGTGGGAATCACAAGGAAATCACGTGTCAATCACAAGGAAATCACGTGTCAATCACGTGGGAAACACGTGTCAATCACTTGGGAATCACGTGGGAATCACGTGTCAATCACGGGGGAATCACGTGTGAATCACGTGTGAATCACGTGTCAATCACGTGGGAATCACGTGGGAATCATGTGGGAATCACGTGGGAATCACGTATCAATCATGTGGGAATCACGTGGGAATCACGTGTCAATCACGTGGGAATCACGTGGGAATCACGTCGGAATCTCGTGCCAATCACGTGGGAATCACGTGGGAATCACGTTGGAATTACGTGGGAATCACGTGTCAATCACGTGGGAATCACGTGGGAATCACGTGGGAATCACGTGACAATCATTTGGGAATCACGTGGGAATCAGGTGTCAATCACGTGGGAATCACGTGGGAATCACGTGGGAATCACGTGTCAATCACGTGTCAATCACGTGGGAATCACGTGGGAATCAAGTGGGAATCCCGAGTCAATAACGGGGGAATCACGTGGGAATCACGTGGGAATCACGTGTCATTCACGTGGGAATCACGTGGGAATCACGAGTCAATCACGAGGGAGTCACGTGGGAATCACGTGGGAATCCCGTGGAAATCACGTGGGAATCACTTGTCAATCACGAGTGAATCACCTGGGAATCACGTGTCAATCACGTGTCAATAACGTGGGAATCAAGTGGAAATCATGCATCAATCACGTGTCAATCACGTGGGAATCTTGGGGGAATCTCGTGGGAATCTCGTGTCAATCACGTGGGAATAACGTGGGAATCACGTTTCAATCACTTGGGAATCACGTGGGAATCACATGGAAAGCACGTGGGAAACACGTGTCAATCACTTGGGAATCACATGTGTATCACGTGATAATCACGTGGGAATCACGTGTAATTCACGTGGCAATCACGTGAGAATTACGTGGGAATCACGTGGGAATGAAGTGTCAATCACGTGTGAATCACGTGGGAAAAACTTGGGAATCACGTGTCAATCACGTGGGAATCACGAGGGAATCACGTGGGAATCATGTGGGAATCACGATGGAATCACGTGTCAATCACGTGGGAATCATGTGGGAATTACGTGGGAATCACGTGTGGATCACGTGACAATCATTTGGGAATCACGTCGGAATCACGTGTCAATCACGTGGGAATCACGTGGGAATCACGTGGGAATCATGTGGGAATTACGTGGGAATAACGTGTGGATCACGTGGGAATCATTTAGGAATCACGTTGGAATCACGTGTGAATCACGTTGGAATCATGCGTCAATCACGTGGGAATCACATGGGAGTCACGTGGGATTCACGTGGTAGTCACGTGGCAATCATGTGGGAATTACGTGTCAATCACGTGGGAATCACATAAGAATCACGTGTCATTCATGTGGGAATAACGTGGGATTCACATGGGAATCACGTGGTAATCACATCTCATTCACGTGTGAATCACCAGGGAATCACATGGTAATCACGTGTCATTCACGTGGGAATCACGTGGGCATCACGTGGGAATCATGTGGGAATCAGGTGTCAATCACGAGGGAATCACAAGGGAAACAAGTTGGAATCACGTGTCAATCACTTGGGAATCACGTGTCAATCATGTGGGAATCACGTGGAATCATGCATCAATAATGTGGGAATCATGTGGGAATCACGTGGGTATCACGTGGGAATCACGAGTCAATCACGTGGGAATCACTTGGGAATCACGTAGGGATCAAGTATCATTCACGTGGGAATCACGTATCAATCACGTGGGAATCACGTGGGAATCATGTGGGAATTACATGTCAATCACGTGGGAATCACGTGGGAATCACGTGTCAATCATGTGGGAATCACTTGGGAATCACATATCAATCACGTGGGAATCACGTGGGAATCACATTTAATCACGTGGAAATCACATGGGAATCTCGTGGGAATGACGTGTCAATCACGTGGGCATCACGTGGGAATCATTTGGGAATCACGTGTCAATCACGTTGGAATCATATGGGAATCACGTGGGTATCACGTGGGAATAACGAGTCAATCACGTGGGAATCACGTGGGAATCACGTGGAAATCACGTGTCAATCACGTGGAAATCACATGGGAATCTCGTGGGAATGACGTGTCAATCACGTGGGAATCACGAAGGAATCACATGTAAATCACGTGGGAATCACGTGGGAATCACGTGTCAATCACGTGGGAATCATGTGGGAATCGCGTGGGAATGACGTGGGAATCACGTGACAATCATTTGGGAATCACCTGGAAATCACGTGTTAATCACGTGGGAATCACGTGGGAATCACGTAGGAATCACGTGGGAATCACGTGGGAATGTCGTGTCAATCCTGTGGGAATCACGGGGGAATCACGTGGGAATCACGTGTCAATCACGTGGGTATCACGTGGGAATCAGGTGGGAATATCGTGTGAATCACGTGGGAATCACGTGTCATTCACATGGGAATTACGTGGGAATCACGTGGGAATCACGTGTCAATCACGTGGGAATCTTGTGGGAAACAGGTGTCAATCACGTGGGAATAACGTGGGAATCACGTGTCAATCACTTGGGAATCATGTGGGAATCACGTGGAAAGCACGTGGAAAACACGTGTCAATCACTTGGGAATCACATGGGTATCACGTGATAATCACGTGGGAATCAAGTGTAATTCACGTGGCAATCACGTGAGAATTACGTGGGAATCACGTGGGAATCACGTTTCAATCACATGGGAATCACGTGGGAATCATGCGTCAATCACGTGGGAATCACGTGGGAATCACGTGGGAATAACGGGGGAATCACGTGTCAATCACGTGGGAATCACGTGGAAATCACGTGGGAATCACGTGTCAATGAGGTGGGAATCAAATGGGAATCACGTGGGAATCACGTGTCAATCACGTGGGAATCATGTGGGATTTACATGACAATCACGAATTAATCACGTGGGAATCACGTGGAAATCACATTAAATCACGTGGGCATCACGTGGGCATCACATGGGAATCATTTAGGAATCACGTGGGAATCACGTGTGAATCACATTGGAATCATGCGTCCATCACGTGGGAATCACATGGGAGTCACGTGGGATTCACGTGGTAATCACGTTACAATCATGTGGGAATTACGTGTCAATCATGTGAGAATCACGTAGGAATCACGTGTCATTCATGTGGGAAACACGTGGGAATCACATGGGAATCACGTGGTAGTCACATCTCAATCACGTGTGAATCACGAGGGAATCACGTGTCAATCACGTGGGAATCACTTGGGAATCACAGGGTAATCACCTGTCATTCACGTGGGAATCATGTGGGCATCACGTGGGAATCATGTGGGAATCAGGTGTCAATCACGTGGGAATCACTTGGGAAACAAGTGGGAATCACGTGTCAATCACTTGGGAATCACGGGTCAATCATGTGGGAATCACGTGGAATCATGCATCAATAATGTGGGAATCACGTGGGAGTCACGTGGGAATCACGTGGGAATCACGTGGGGATCACGTGGGAATCACGAGTCAATCACGTGGCAATCACGTGGGAATCACGGCTAATTCACATGGATATCAAATGGGAATATCGTGTCAATCAAGTTGGAATCACGAAGGAATGACGTGTCAATCACGTGGGCGTCACGTGGGAATCGTTTGGGAATCACGTGGGAATCACGTGGGAATCACGAGGGAATGAGGTGTCAATCACGTGGGAATCACGTGGGATTCATGTGGGAATCACGTGTCAATCACGTAGGAATCACGTATCAAACACGTGGGAATCACTTGGGAATCACGTGCCAATCACGAGTCAATCACGTGGGAATCACGTGGGAATCACGTGTCAATCACGTGGGAGTCACGTGGATATCACGTGGGAATCCCGTGGAAATCACGGGGGAATCACGTGTCAATCACGAGGGAATGACGTGGGAATCACGAGGGAATCGCGTGTCAATCACGTGGGAATCAAGTGGGAATCACGTGTAAATCACGTGGGAATCACGTGGGAATCACGTGTCAATCATGTGTCAATCACGTGGTAATCACGTGGGAATCACGTGGGATCACGTGGGAATCACGTGACAATCATTTGTGAATCACGTGGTAATCACGTGTAAATCACGTGGGAATCACGTGGGAATCACAAGGAAATCACGTGTCATTCACGTGGGAATCACGTGTCAATCACGATGGAATCACTTGGGAATCACGTGTCAATCACGGGGGAATCACGTGGTAATCACGTGTAAATCACGTGGGAATCACAAGGAAATCACGTGTCAATCACAAGGAAATCACGTGTCAATCACGTGGGAAAGACGTGTCAATCACTTGGGAATCACGTGGGAATCACGTGTCAATCACGGGGGAATCACGTGTGAATCACGTGTGAATCACGTGTCAATCACGTGGGAATCACGTGGGAATCATGTGGGAATCACGTGGGAATCACGTGTAAATCATGTGGGAATCACGTGGGAATCACGTGTCAATCACGTGGGAATCACGTGGGAATCACGTCGGAATCTCGTGCCAATCACGTGGGAATCACGTGGGAATCACGTGGGTATCACGTGGAAATCACGTGGGAATTACATGGGAATCACGTGTCAATCACGTGGGAATCACGTGGGAATCACGTGGGAATCACGTGACAATCATTTGGGAATCACGTGGGAATCAGGTGTCAATCACGTGGGAATCACGTGGGAATCACGTGGGAATCACGTGTCAATCACGTGGGAATCACGTGGGAATCACGTGGGAATCCCGAGTCAATCACGGGGGAATCACGTGGGAATCACGTGGGAATCACGTGTCAATCACGTGGGAATCTCGTGGGAATCACGTGTCAATCACGTGGGAATAACGTGGGAATCACCTGTCAATCACTTGGGAATCATGTGGGAATCACGTGGAAAGCACGTGGAAAACACGTGTCAATCACTTGGGAATCACATGGGTATCACGTGATAATCACGTGGGAATCAAGTGTAATTCACGTGGCAATCACGTGAGAATTATGTGGGAATCACGTGGGAATCACGTTTCAATCACATGGGAATCATGAGGGAATCATGCGTCAATCACGTGGGAATCACGTGGGAATCACGTGGGAATCACGTGTCAATCACGTGGGAATCACGTGTCAATCACGTGGGAATCACGTGGGAATAACGTGGGAATCACGTGTCAATCAGGAGGGAATCACGTGGGAATCACGTGGGAATCACGTGTCAATCACGTGGGAATCAAGTGGGAATAACGTGGGTATCACGTGTCAATGAGGTGGGAATCAAATGGGAATCACGTGTCAATCACGTGGGCATCATGTGGGAATTACGTGACAATCACGAGTTAATCACGTGGGAATCACGTGGAAATCACATTAAATCACGTGGGCATCACGTGGGCATCACATGGGAATCATTTAGGAATCACGTGGGAATCACGTGTGAATCATGTTGGAATCATGCGTCAATCACGTGGGAATCACATGGGAGTCACGTGGGATTCACGTGGTAATCACGTTAAAGTCATGTGGGAATTACGTGTCAATCATGTGGGAATCACGTAGGAATCACGTGTCATTCATGTGGGAAACACGTGGGAATCACATGGGAATCACGTGGTAGTCACATCTCAATCACGTGTGAACCACGAGGGAATCACGTGTCAATCATGTGGGAATCACTTGGGAATCACAGGGTAATCACCTGTCATTCACGTGGGAATCATGTGGGCATCACGTGGGAATCATGTGGGAATCAGGTGTCAATCACGTGGGAATCACTTGGGAAACAAGTGGGAATCACGTGTCAATCACTTGGGAATCACGGGTCAATCATGTGGGAATCACGTGGAATCATGCATCAATAATGTGGAATCACGAGGGAATCACGTGGGAATCACGTGGGAATCACGTGGGAATCACGTGTCAATCACGTGGGAATCAAGTGGGAATCACGTGTAAATCACGTGGGAATCACGTGGGAATCACGTGTCAATCATGTGTCAATCACGTGGTAATCACGTGGGAATCACGTGGGATCACGTGGGAATCACGTGACAATCATTTGTGAATCACGTGGTAATCACGTGTAAATCACGTGGGAATCACGTGGGAATCACAAGGAAATCACGTGTCATTCACGTGGGAATCACGTGTCAATCACGATGGAATCACTTGGGAATCACGTGTCAATCACGGGGGAATCACGTGGTAATCACGTGTAAATCACGGAATCACGTGGGAATCACAAGGAAATCACGTGTCAATCACAAGGAAATCACGTGTCAATCACGTGGGAAACACGTGTCAATCACTTGGGAATCACGTGGGAATCACGTGTCAATCACGGGGGAATCACGTGTGAATCACGTGTGAATCACATGTCAATCACGTGGGAATCACGTGGGAATCATGTGGGAATCACGTGGGAATCACGTATCAATCATGTGGGAATCACGTGGGAATCACGTGTCAATCACGTGGGAATCACGTGGGAATCACGTTGGAATCTCGTGCCAATCACGTGGGAATCACGTGGGAATCACGTTGGAATTACGTGGGAATCACGTGTCAATCACGTGGGAATCACGTGGGAATCACGTGACAATCATTTGGGAATCACGTGGGAATCAGGTGTCAATCACGTGGGAATCACGTGGGAATCACGTGGGAATCACGTGTCAATCACGTGTCAATCACGTGGGAATCACGTGGGAATCAAGTGGGAATCCCGAGTCAATAACGGGGGAATCACGTGGGAATCACGTGGGAATCACGTGTCATTCACGTGGGAATCACGTGGGAATCACGAGTCAATCACGAGGGAGTCACGTGGGAATCACGTGGGAATCCCGTGGAAATCACGTGGGAATCACTTGTCAATCACGAGTGAATCACCTGGGAATCACGTGTCAATCACGTGTCAATAACGTGGGAATCAAGTGGAAATCATGCATCAATCACGTGTCAATCACGTGGGAATCTTGGGGGAATCTCGTGGGAATCTCGTGTCAATCACGTGGGAATAACGTGGGAATCACGTTTCAATCACTTGGGAATCACGTGGGAATCACGTGGAAAGCACGTGGAAACACGTGTCAATCACTTGGGAATCACATGTGTATCACGTGATAATCACGTGGGAATCACGTGTAATTCACGTGGCAATCACGTGAGAATTACGTGGGAATCACGTGGGAATGAAGTGTCAATCACGTGTGAATCACGTGGGAAAAACTTGGGAATCACGTGTCAATCACGTGGAAATCACGAGGGAATCACGTGGGAATCATGTGGGAATCACGATGGAATCACGTGTCAATCACGTGGGAATCATGTGGGAATTACGTGGGAATCACGTGTGGATCACGTGACAATCATTTGGGAATCACGTCGGAATCACGTGTCAATCACGTGGGAATCACATGGGAATCACGTGGGAATCATGTGGGAATTACGTGGGAATAACGTGTGGATCACGTGGGAATCATTTAGGAATCACGTTGGAATCACGTGTGAATCACGTTGGAATCATGCGTCAATCACGTGGGAATCACATGGGAGTCACGTGGCATTCACGTGGTAATCACGTGGCAATCATGTGGGAATTACGTGTCAATCAAGTGGGAATCACATAAGAATCACGTGTCATTCATGTGGGAATAACGTGGGATTCACATGGGAATCACGTGGTAATCACATCTCATTCACGTGTGAATCACCAGGGAATCACATGGTAATCACGTGTCATTCACGTGGGAATCACGTGGGCATCACGTGGGAATCATGTGGGAATCAGGTGTCAATCACGTGGGAATCACAAGGGAAACAAGTGGGAATCACGTGTCAATCACTTGGGAATCACGTGTGAGTCACGTGGGAATCACATGGGAATCACGTGTCAATCATGTGGGAATCACGTGGAATCATGCATCAATAATGTGGGAATCATGTGGGAATCACGTGGGTATCACGTGGGAATCACGAGTCAATCACGTGGGAATCACGTGGGAATCACGTCTAATTCACGTGGATATCAAATGGGAATCTCGTGTCAATCAAGTTGGAATCACGTAGGAATGACGTGCCAATCACGTGGGCGTCACGTGGGAATCGTTTGGGAATCACGTGGGAATCACGTGGGAATCACGAGGGAATGAGGTGTCAATCACGTGGGAATCACGTGGGAATCATGTGGGAATGACGTGTCAATCCCATGGGTATCACATGGGAATCACGTGGGAATGACGTGTCAATCCCATGGGTATCACATGGGAATCACGTGGGAATCATGTGGGAATCACGTGTCATTCACGTAGGAATCACGTATCAATCACGTGGGAATCACATGGGAATCACGTGCCAATCACGAGTCAATCACTTGGGAATCACGTGTCAATCACGTGGGAGTCACGTGGATATCACGTGGGAATCCCGTGGAAATCACGGGGGAATAACGTGTCAATCACGAGGGAATGACGTGGGAATCACGTGGGAATCACGTGTAAATCACGTGGGAATCAAGTGGGAATCACGTGTAAATCACGTGGGAATCACGTGTCAATCATGTGTCAATCACGTGGTAATCACGTGGGAATCACGTGGGATCACGTGGGAATCACGTGACAATCATTTGTGAATCACGTGGTAATCACGTGTAAATCACGTGGGAATCACGTGGGAATCACAAGGAAATCACGTGTCATTCACGTGGGAATCACGTGTCAATCACGATGGAATCACTTGGGAATCACGTGTCAATCACGGGGGAATCACGTGGTAATCACGTGTAAATGACGGGGGAATCACGTGGGAATCACAAGGAAATCACGTGTCAATCACAAGGAAATCACGTGTCAATCACGTGGGAAACACGTGTCAATCACTTGGGAATCACGTGGGAATCACGTGTCATTCACGGGGGAATCACGTGTGAATCACGTGTGAATCACGTGTCAATCACGTGGGAATCACGTGGGAATCATGTGGGAATCACGTGGGAATCACGTGTCAATCATGTGGGAATCACCTGGGAATCACGTGTCAATCACGTGGGAATCACGTGGGAATCACGTCGGAATCTCGTGCCAATCACGTGGGAATCACGTGGGAATCACGTGGGAATAACGTGACAATCATTTGGGAATCACGTGGGAATCAGGTGTCAATCACGTGGGAATCACGTGGGAATCACGTGTCAATCACCTGTCAATCACGTGGGAATCACGTGGGTATCACGTGGGAATCCCGAGTCAATCACGGGGGAATCACGTGGGAATCACGTGGGAATCCCGAGTCAATCACGGGGGAATCACGTGGGAATCACGTGGGAATCACGTGCCAATCACGTGGGAATCTCGTGGGAATCACGTGTCAATCACGTGGGAATAACGTGGGAATCACGTGTCAATCACTTGGGAATCATGTGGGAATCACGTGGAAAGCACGTGGAAAACACGTGTCAATCACTTGGGAATCACATGGGTATCACGTGATAATCACGTGGGAATCAAGTGTAATTCACGTGGAAATCACGTGAGAATTACGTGGGAATCACGTGGGAATCACGTTTCAATCACATGGGAATCACGTGGGAATCATGCGTCAATCACGTGGGAATCACGTGGGAATCACGTGGGAATCACGTGTCAATCACGTGGGAATCACGTGGGAATAACGTGGGAATCATGTGTCAATCAGGAGGGAATCACGTGGGAATCACGTGGGAATCACGTGTCAATCACGTGGGAATCAAGTGGGAATAACGTGGGTATCAAGTGTCAATGAGGTGGGAATCAAATGGGAATCACGTGGGAATCACGTGTCAATCATGTGGGAATCATGTGGGAATTACGTGACAATCACGAGTTAGTCACGTGGGAATCACGTGGAAATCACATTAAATCACGTGGGCATCACGTGGGCATCACATGGGGATCATTTAGGAATCACGTGGGAATCACGTGTGAATCACGTTGGAATCATGCGTCAATCACGTGGGAATCACATGGGAGTCACGTGGGATTCACGTGGTAATCACGTTACAATCATGTGGGAATTACGTGTCAATCATGTGGGAATCACGTAGGAATCACATGTCATTCATGTGGGAAACACGTGGGAATCACATGGGAATCACGTGGTAGTCACATCTCAATCACGTGTGAATCACGAGGGAATCACGTGTCAATCACGTGGGAATCACCTGGGAATCACAGGGTAATCACCTGTCATTCACGTGGGAATCATGTGGGCATCACGTGGGAATCATGTGGGAATCAGGTGTCAATCACGTGGGAATCACTTGGGAAACAAGTGGGAATCACGTGTCAATCACTTGGGAATCACGGGTCAATCATGTGGGAATCACGTGGAATCATGCATCAATAATGTGGGAATCACGTGGGAATCATGTGGGAATCACGTGGGAATCACGTGGGAATCACGAGTCAATCACGTGGGAATCACGTGGGAATCACGGCTAATTCACATGGATATCAAATGGGAATCTCGTGTCAATCAAGTTGGAATCACGTAGGAATGACGTGTCAATCACGTGGGCGTCACGTGGGAATCGTTTGGGAATCACGTGGGAATCACGTGGGAATCACGAGGATATGAGGTGTCAATCACGTGGGAATCACGTGGGAATCATGTGGGAATGACGTGTCAATCCCATGGGTATCACATGGGAATCACGTGGGAATCACGTGGGAATCACTTGGGAATCACGTGCCAATCACGTGTCAATCACGTGGGAATCACTTGGGAATCACGTGCCAATCACGTGTCAATCACGTGGGAATCACGTGGGAATCACATGTCAATCACGTGGGAGTCACGTGGATATCACGTGGGAATCCCGTGGAAATCACGGGGGAATCACGTGTCAATCACGAGGGAATCACGTGGGAATCACGTGGGAATCACGTGTCAATCACGTGGGAATCAAGTGGGAATCACGTGTAAATCACGTGGGAATCACGTGGGAATCACGTGTCAATCATGTGTCAATCACGTGGTAATCACGTGGGAATCACGTGAGATCACGTGGGAATCACGTGACAATCATTTGTGAATCACGTGGTAATCACGTGGGAATCACGTGGGAATCACAAGGAAATCACGTGTCATTCACGTGGGAATCACGTGTCAATCACGATGGAATCACTTTGGAATCACGTGTCAATCACGGGGGAATCACATGGTAATCACGTGTAAATCACGTGGGAATCACGTGGGAATCACAAGGAAATCACGTGTCAATCACAAGGAAATCACGTGTCAATCTCGTGGGATACACGTGTCAATCACTTGGGAATCACGTGGGAATCACGTGTCAATCACGGGGGAATCACGTGTGAATCACGTGTGAATCACGTGTCAGTCACGTGGGAATCACGTGGGAATCATGTGGGAATCACGTGGGAATCACGTATCAATCATGTGGGAATCACGTGGGAATCACGTGTCAATCACGTGGGAATCACGTGGGAACAACGTCGGAATCTCGTGCCAATCACGTGGGAATCACCTGGGAATCACGTGGGAATCACGTGGGAATCACGTGTCAATCACGTGGGAATCACGTGGGAATCACGTGGGAATCACGTGACAATCATTTGGGAACCACGTGGGAATCACGTGTCAATCACGTGGGAATCACGTGGGAATCACGTGGGAATCACGTGTCAATCACGTGTCAATCACGTGGGAATCACGTGGGAATCACGTGGGAATCCCGAGTCAATCACGGGGGAATCACGTGGGAATCACGTGGGAATCACGTTTCATTCACCTGGGAATCACGTGGGAATCACGAGTCAATCACGAGGGAGTCACGTGGGAATCACGTGTCAATCACGTGTCAATCACGTGGGAATCAAGTGGAAATCATGCATCAATCACGTGTCAATCACGTGGGAATCTCGGGGGAATCTCGTGGGAATCACGTGTCAATCACGTAGGAATAACGTGGGAATCACGTTTCAATCACTTGGGAATCACGTGGGAATCACGTGGAACGCACGTGGGAAACACGTGTCAATCACTTGGGAATCACATGTGTATCACGTGATAATCACGTGGGAATCACGTGTAATTCACGTTGCAATCACGTGAGAATTACGTGGGAATCACGTGGGAATCACATGTCAATCACGTGGGAATCACGTGGAAAAAATTTGGGAATCACGTGTCAATCACGTGGGAAGCACGAGGGAATCACGTGGGAATCATGTGGGAATCACCAGGGAATCACGTGTCAATCACGTGTGAATCATGTGGGAATTACGTGGGAATCACGTGTGGATCACGTGAAAATCATTTGGGAATCACGTCGGAATCACGTGCCAATCACGTGGGAATCACGTGGGAATCACGTGTCAATCACGTGGGAATCATGTGGGAATTACGTGGGAATCACGTGTGGATCAGGTGGGAATCATTTATGAATCACGTTGGAATCACGTGTGAGTCACTTTGGAATCATGCGTCAATCACGTGGGAATCACATGGGAGTCACGTGGGATTCACGTGGTAATCACGTGGCAATCATGTGGGAATTACGTGTCAATCACGTGGGAATCACGTAGGAATCACGTGTCATTCATGTGGGAATAACGTGGGAATCACATGGGAATCACGTGGTAATCACATCTCATTCACGTGTGAATCACCAGGGAATCACATGGTAATCACGTGTCATTCACGTGGGAATCACGTGGGCATCACGTGGGAATCATGTGGGAATCAGGTGTCAATCACGTGGGAATCACAAGGGAAACAAGTGGGAATCACGTGTCAATCACTTGGGAATCACGTGTGAGTCACGTGGGAATCACATGGGAATCACGTGTCAATCATGTGGGAATCACGTGGAATCATGCATCAATAATGTGGGAATCATGTGGGAATCACGTGGGAATCACGTGGGAATCACGTGGGAATCAGGTGGGAATCACGAGTCAATCACGTGGGAATCACGTGGGAATCACGTCTAATTCACGTGGATATCAAAAGGGAATCTCGTGTCAATCAAGTTGGAATCACGTGGGAATGACGTGTCAATCACGTGGGCATAACGTGGGAATCGTTTGGTAAACACGTTGGAATCACGTGAAATCACGTGGAAATGAAGTGTCAATTACATGGGAATCAAGTGGGAATCACGGGGGAATCACGTGTCAATCCCATCCGTATCACGTGGGAATCACGTGGGAAACATGTGGGAATCACGTGTCAATCACGTAGGAATCACGTGTCAATCACGTGGGAATCACGTGGGAATCACGTGTCAATCACGTGGGAAACACGTGGGAATCACGTGGGAATCACGTGTGGATCACGTGACAATCATTTGGGAATCACGTGGGAATCACGTGTCAATCACGTGGGAATCACGTGGGAATCACGAGTCAATCACGTGGGAGTCACGTGGATATCACGTGGGAATCCCGTGGAAATCACGGGGGAATCACGTGGGAATCACGTGTCAATCACGGGGGAAACACGTGTCAATCACGTGGGAATCACGTGGGAATCACATGGGAATCACGTGTGAATCACGTGTCAATCACGTGGGAATCACGTGGGAATCACGTGTCAATCACGTGGGAATCTCGTGGAAATGAAGTGTCAATCAAGGGGGAATCACTTGTCAATCACGAGGGAATCACGTGGGAATCACGTGTCAATCACGTGGGAAACACGTTTCAATCACGTGGGAATCACGTGGGAATCACGTGGGATCACGTGGGAACCACGTGACAATCATTTGGGAATAACGTGGTAATCACGTGTAAATCACGTGGGAATCACGTGGGAATCACGAGGAAATCACGTGTCAATCACGTGGGAATCACGTGTCAATCACGTGGGAATCACATGGGAATCACGTGTCAATCACGATGGAATCACTTGGGAATCACGTGTCAATCACGTGGGAATCACGTGTGAATCACGTGAGAATCTCGTGGGCCTCACGTGTCAATCACGTGGGTATCACGTGGGAATCACGTAGGAATCACGTGTCAATCACGTAGGAATCACGTCCTAATCACATGTCAATCACGTGGGAATCACGTCGGAGTCACGTGGGAATCACGTGGGAATCACGTGTCAATCACATAGGAATCACGTCCTAATCACATGTCAATCACGTGGGAATCACGTCGGAGTCATGTGGGAATCACGTGTCAATCGCCTGGGAATCACGTGTCAATCACGTGGGAATCACGCCTCAATCACGTGGGAATCACGTGGGATTCACGTGTTAATCACGTGGAAATCACGAGGGAGTCACGTGGGAATCACGTGGGAATCACGTGTTAATCACGTGGAAATCACGTGGCAAACACTTGGGATTCACGTGGGAATCACATTTGAATCATGTGTCAATCACGTGGGAATCACGTGGGAATCACGTGGGAATTACGTGGAAATCACCTGTCAATCACGTGGGAATCACGTTGGAATCACCTGCGAATCACGTGGGAATGACGTGAAAATCATTAGGGAATCACGTGGGAATCACGTGTCAATAACGGGGGAATCACGTGTGAATCACCTGTCAATCACAGGGGAATCACGAGGAAATCACGTGTCAATCACGTGGGAATCACGTGTCAATCACGTGGGAATCACATGGGAATCACGTGTCAATCACGATGGAATCACTTGGGAATCACGTGTCAATCACGTGGGAATCACGTGTGAATCACGTGAGAATCTCGTGGGCCTCACTTGTCAATCACGTGGGTATCACGTGGGAATCACGTAGGAATCACGTGTCAATCACGTAGGAATCACGTCCTAATCACATGTCAATCACGTGGGAATCACGTCGGAGTCATGTGGGAATCACGTGGGAATCACGTGTCAATCACATAGGAATCACGTCCTAATCACATGTCAATCACGTGGGAATCACGTCGGAGTCATGTGGGAATCACGTGTCAATCGCCTGGGAATCACGTGTCAATCACGTGGGAATCACGCCTCAATCACATGGGAATCACGTGGGATTCACGTGTCAATCACGTGGAAATCACGAGGGAGTCACGTGGGAATCACGTGGGAATCACGTGTTAATCACGTGGAAATCACGTGGCAAACACTTGGGATTCACGTGGGAATCACATTTGAATCACGTGTCAATCACGTGGGAATCACGTGGGAATCACGTGGGAATCACGTGGAAATCACCTGTCAATCACGTGGGAATCACGTTGGAATCACCTGGGAATCACGTGGGAATGACGTGAAAATCATTAGGGAATCACGTTGGAATCACGTGTCAATCACGGGGGAATCACGTGTGAATCACGTGTCAATCACGTGGGAATCACATGGGAATCATGTGGGAATCACGTGGGAATCACCTGTCAATCATGTGGGAATCACATGGGAATCACGTGTCAATCACGTGGGAATCACGGCGGAATCTCGTGCCAATCACGTGGGAATCACGTGGGAATCACGTGGGAATCACGTGGGAATTACGTGGGAATCACGTGTCAATCACGTGGGAATCACGTGGGAATCACGTGACAATCATTTGGGAATCACGTGGGAATCAGGTGTCAATCACGTGGGAATCACGTGGGAATCACGTGGGAATCATGTGGGAATCACGTGTCAATCACGTAGGAATCACGTGTCAATCACGTGGGAATCACGTGGGAATCACGTGTCAATCACGTGGGAAACACGTGGGAATCACGTGGGAATCACGTGTGGATCACGTGACAATCATTTGGGAATCACGTGGGAATCACGTGTCAATCACGTGGGAATCACGTGGGAATCACGAGTCAATCACGTGGGAGTCACGTGGATATCACGTGGGAATCCCGTGGAAATCACGGGGGAATCACGTGGGAATCACGTGTCAATCACGGGGGAAACACGTGTCAATCACGTGGGAATCACGTGGGAATCACATGGGAATCACGTGTGAATCACGTGTCAATCACGTGGGAATCACGTGGGAATCACGTGTCAATCACGTGGGAATCTCGTGGAAATGAAGTGTCAATCAAGGGGGAATCACTTGTCAATCACGAGGGAATCACGTGGGAATCACGTGTCAATCACGTGGGAAACACGTTTCAATCACGTGGGAATCACGTGGGAATCACGTGGGATCACGTGGGAACCACGTGACAATCATTTGGGAATAACGTGGTAATCACGTGTAAATCACGTGGGAATCACGTGGGAATCACGAGGAAATCACGTGTCAATCACGTGGGAATCACGTGTCAATCACTTGGGAATCACATGGGAATCACGTGTCAATCACGATGGAATCACTTGGGAATCACGTGTCAATCACGTGGGAATCACGTGTGAATCACGTGAGAATCTCGTGGGCCTCACGTGTCAATCACGTGGGTATCACGTGGGAATCACGTAGGAATCATGTGTCAATCACGTAGGAATCACGTCCTAATCACATGTCAATCACGTGGGAATCACGTCGGAGTCACGTGGGAATCACGTGGGAATCACGTGTCAATCACATAGGAATCACGTCCTAATCACATGTCAATCACGTGGGAATCACGTCGGAGTCATGTGGGAATCACGTGTCAATCGCCTGGGAATCACGTGTCAATCACGTGGGAATCACGCCTCAATCACGTGGGAATCACGTGGGATTCACGTGTCAATCACGTGGAAATCACGAGGGAGTCACGTGGGAATCACGTGGGAATCACGTGTTAATCACGTGGAAATCACGTGGCAAACACTTGGGATTCACGTGGGAATCACATTTGAATCATGTGTCAATCACGTGGGAATCACGTGGGAATCACGTGGGAATTACGTGGAAATCACCTGTCAATCACGTGGGAATCACGTTGGAATCACCTGCGAATCACGTGGGAATGACGTGAAAATCATTAGGGAATCACGTGGGAATCACGTGTCAATCACGGGGGAATCACGTGTGAATCACCTGTCAATCACAGGGGAATCACGAGGAAATCACGTGTCAATCACGAGGGAATCACGTGTCAATCACGTGGGAATCACATGGGAATCACGTGTCAATCACGATGGAATCACTTGGGAATCACGTGTCAATCACGTGGGAATCACGTGTGAATCACGTGAGAATCTCGTGGGCCTCACGTGTCAATCACGTGGGTATCACGTGGGAATCACGTAGGAATCACGTGTCAATCACGTAGGAATCACGTCCTAATCACATGTCAATCACGTGGGAATCACGTCGGAGTCACGTGGGAATCACGTGGGAATCACGTGTCAATCACATAGGAATCACGTGCTAATCACATGTCAATCACGTGGGAATCACGTCGGAGTCATGTGGGAATCACGTGTCAATCGCCTGGGAATCACGTGTCAATCACGTGGGAATCACGCCTCAATCACATGGGAATCACGTGGGATTCACGTGTCAATCACGTGGAAATCACGAGGGAGTCACGTGGGAATCACGTGGGAATCACGTGTTAATCACGTGGAAATCACGTGGCAAACACTTGGGATTCACGTGGGAATCACATTTGAATCACGTGTCAATCACGTGGGAATCACGTGGGAATCACGTGGGAATCACGTGGAAATCACCTGTCAATCACGTGGGAATCACGTTGGATTCACCTGGGAATCACGTGGGAATGACGTGAAAATCATTAGGGAATCACGTTGGAATCACGTGTCAATCACGGGGGAATCACGTGTGAATCACGTGTCAATCACGTGGGAATCACATGGGAATCATGTGGGAATCACGTGGGAATCACCTGTCAATCATGTGGGAATCACATGGGAATCACGTGTCAATCACGTGGGAATCACGGCGGAATCTCGTGCCAATCACGTGGGAATCACGTGGGAATCACGTGGGAATCACGTGGGAATTACGTGGGAATCACGTGTCAATCACGTGGGAATCACGTGGGAATCACGTGACAATCATTTGGGAATCACGTGGGAATCAGGTGTCAATCACGTGGGAATCACGTGGGAATCACGTGGGAATCACGTGGGAATCACGTGGCAATTACATGTCAATCACGTGGAAATCACGTGTCAATCACGTGGGAAGCACGTGGGAAGCACGTGGGAATCCCTTGTCAATCACGTGGAAATCACATGGGAATCGCGGGAGAATCACGTTGGAATCATGTGTCAATCACGTGGGAATCATGGGGGAATCACGTGTCAACCACGTGGGAATCACGTGGGAATCACGTGGGATTCACGTGTCAATCACTTGGGAATCACATGGGAATCACGTGAGAATCACGTGGGAATCAAGTGTCAATCACGGGGGAATCACGTGGGAATCACGTGAGAATCTCGTGTCATTCACGTGGGAATCACGTGTCAATCACGTTGGATTCACGTGGGAATCACGTGGGTGTCATGGTTTAATCACGTGGAAACATGTAGGAATCACTTGGGAATCACGTGTCAATCACATGGGAATCACGTGGGAATCACGTGTCAATCACCTGGGAATCACTTGGGAATCACGTATCAATCACTTGGGAATCACGTGGGAATCACGTGGGAATCACGTAGGAATCACATGGGAATCACGTGGGAATCACGTGTCAATCACTTTGGAATCACATGGGAATCACGTGAGAATCACATGTCAATCACGTGGGATTCACGTGGGAATCACGTGAGAATCTCGTGTCATTCACGTGGGAATCACGTGTCAATCACGTTGGATTCACGTGGGAATCACGTGGGTGTCATGGGTCAATCACGTAGAAACACGTGGGAATCAAGTGGGAATCACGTGTCAATCACATGGGAATCACGTGGGAATCACGTGTCAATCACGTGGGAATCACTTGGGAATCACGTATCAATCACTTGGGAATCACGTGGGAATCACGTGGGAATCACATGTCAATCACGTGAATCAGGTGGAAATCACATTTAATCACGTGGAAATCACGTGGGAATCTCGTGTCAATCAAGTTGGAATCACGTGGGAATGACGTGTCAATCACGTGGGCATCACGTGGGAATCATTTGGAAATCACGTGTCAATCACGTTGGAATCACATGGGAATCACGTGGGAATCACGTGGGAATCACGTGTGAATCACGTGTCAATCACGTGGGAATCACGTGGGAATCACGTGGGTATCACGTGTCAATCATGTGGGAGTCCGTAGGAGTCACGTGGGAATCACATGGGAATCACGTGGTAATCACGTGGGAATCACGTTTGAATCACATGTCAATATCGTGGGAATAATGTGGGAATCACGTGTCAACCATGATGGAATAACGTGTGAATGACGTGGGAATCACGTGTCAATCACGTGGAAATCATGTGGGAATCAAGAGGTAATCA
This sequence comes from Muntiacus reevesi, assembly GCF_963930625.1. NCBI lineage: Eukaryota > Metazoa > Chordata > Mammalia > Artiodactyla > Cervidae > Muntiacus > Muntiacus reevesi. The sequence continues at coordinate 559,027 of NW_027078022.1, read as the reverse complement.
CGCCTCAATCACGTGGGAATCACGTGGGAGTTACGTGGGAATCACATGGGAATCACGTGGGGATCACGTGGGAATCACGAGGGAATCACGTGTCAATCACGTGGGAATCACGTGGGAATCACGTGGGTATCACGTGTCAATCATGTGGGAGTCCGTAGGAGTCACGTGGGAATCACATGGGAATCACGTGGTAATCACGTGGGAATCACGTTGGAATCACGTGTCAATCACGTGAATCAGGTGGAAATCACATTTAATCACATGGAAATCACGTGGGAATCTCGTGTCAATCAAGTTGGAATCACGTGGGAATGACGTGTCAATCACGTGGGCATCACGTGGGAATCATTTGGAAATCACGTGTCAATCACGTTGGAATCACATGAGAATCACGTGTGAATCACGTGGGAATCACATGGGAATCACGTGTCAATCATGTGGGAATCACGTGGAATCATGCATCAATAATGTGGGAATCATGTGGGAATCACGTGGGAATCACGTGGGAATCACGTGGGAATCAGGTGGGAATCACGAGTCAATCACGTGGGAATCACGTGGGAATCACGTCTAATTCACGTGGATATCAAAAGGGAATCTCGTGTCAATCAAGTTGGAATCACGTGGGAATGACGTGTCAATCACGTGGGCATAACGTGGGAATCGTTTGGTAAACACGTTGGAATCACGTGAAATCACGTGGAAATGAAGTGTCAATTACATGGGAATCAAGTGGGAATCACGGGGGAATCACGTGTCAATCCCATCCGTATCACGTGGGAATCACGTGGGAAACATGTGGGAATCACGTGTCAATCACGTAGGAATCACGTGTCAATCACGTGGGAATCACGTGGGAATCACGTGTCAATCACGTGGGAAACACGTAGGAATCACGTGGGAATCACGTGTGGATCACGTGACAATCATTTGGGAATCACGTGGGAATCACGTGTCAATCACGTGGGAATCACGTGGGAATCACGAGTCAATCACGTGGGAGTCACGTGGATATCACGTGGGAATCCCGTGGAAATCACGGGGGAATCACGTGGGAATCACGTGTCAATCACGGGGGAAACACGTGTCAATCACGTGGGAATCACGTGGGAATCACATGGGAATCACGTGTGAATCACGTGTCAATCACGTGGGAATCACGTGGGAATCACGTGTCAATCACGTGGGAATCTCGTGGAAATGAAGTGTCAATCAAGGGGGAATCACTTGTCAATCACGAGGGAATCACGTGGGAATCACGTGTCAATCACGTGGGAAACACGTTTCAATCACGTGGGAATCACGTGGGAATCACGTGGGATCACGTGGGAACCACGTGACAATCATTTGGGAATAACGTGGTAATCACGTGTAAATCACGTGGGAATCACGTGGGAATCACGAGGAAATCACGTGTCAATCACGTGGGAATCACGTGTCAATCACGTGGGAATCACATGGGAATCACGTGTCAATCACGATGGAATCACTTGGGAATCACGTGTCAATCACGTGGGAATCACGTGTGAATCACGTGAGAATCTCGTGGGCCTCACGTGTCAATCACGTGGGTATCACGTGGGAATCACGTAGGAATCACGTGTCAATCACGTAGGAATCACGTCCTAATCACATGTCAATCACGTGGGAATCACGTCGGAGTCACGTGGGAATCACGTGGGAATCACGTGTCAATCACATAGGAATCACGTCCTAATCACATGTCAATCACGTGGGAATCACGTCGGAGTCATGTGGGAATCACGTGTCAATCGCCTGGGAATCACGTGTCAATCACGTGGGAATCACGCCTCAATCACGTGGGAATCACGTGGGATTCACGTGTTAATCACGTGGAAATCACGAGGGAGTCACGTGGGAATCACGTGGGAATCACGTGTTAATCACGTGGAAATCACGTGGCAAACACTTGGGATTCACGTGGGAATCACATTTGAATCATGTGTCAATCACGTGGGAATCACGTGGGAATCACGTGGGAATTACGTGGAAATCACCTGTCAATCACGTGGGAATCACGTTGGAATCACCTGCGAATCACGTGGGAATGACGTGAAAATCATTAGGGAATCACGTGGGAATCACGTGTCAATAACGGGGGAATCACGTGTGAATCACCTGTCAATCACAGGGGAATCACGAGGAAATCACGTGTCAATCACGTGGGAATCACGTGTCAATCACGTGGGAATCACATGGGAATCACGTGTCAATCACGATGGAATCACTTGGGAATCACGTGTCAATCACGTGGGAATCACGTGTGAATCACGTGAGAATCTCGTGGGCCTCACTTGTCAATCACGTGGGTATCACGTGGGAATCACGTAGGAATCACGTGTCAATCACGTAGGAATCATGTCCTAATCACATGTCAATCACGTGGGAATCACGTCGGAGTCATGTGGGAATCACGTGGGAATCACGTGTCAATCACATAGGAATCACGTCCTAATCACATGTCAATCACGTGGGAATCACGTCGGAGTCATGTGGGAATCACGTGTCAATCGCCTGGGAATCACGTGTCAATCACGTGGGAATCACGCCTCAATCACATGGGAATCACGTGGGATTCACGTGTCAATCACGTGGAAATCACGAGGGAGTCACGTGGGAATCACGTGGGAATCACGTGTTAATCACGTGGAAATCACGTGGCAAACACTTGGGATTCACGTGGGAATCACATTTGAATCACGTGTCAATCACGTGGGAATCACGTGGGAATCACGTGGGAATCACGTGGAAATCACCTGTCAATCACGTGGGAATCACGTTGGAATCACCTGGGAATCACGTGGGAATGACGTGAAAATCATTAGGGAATCACGTTGGAATCACGTGTCAATCACGGGGGAATCACGTGTGAATCACGTGTCAATCACGTGGGAATCACATGGGAATCATGTGGGAATCACGTGGGAATCACCTGTCAATCATGTGGGAATCACATGGGAATCACGTGTCAATCACGTGGGAATCACGGCGGAATCTCGTGCCAATCACGTGGGAATCACGTGGGAATCACGTGGGAATCACGTGGGAATTACGTGGGAATCACGTGTCAATCACGTGGGAATCACGTGGGAATCACGTGACAATCATTTGGGAATCACGTGGGAATCAGGTGTCAATCACGTGGGAATCACGTGGGAATCACGTGGGAATCATGTGGGAATCACGTGTCAATCACGTAGGAATCACGTGTCAATCACGTGGGAATCACGTGGGAATCACGTGTCAATCACGTGGGAAACACGTGGGAATCACGTGGGAATCACGTGTGGATCACGTGACAATCATTTGGGAATCACGTGGGAATCACGTGTCAATCACGTGGGAATCACGTGGGAATCACGAGTCAATCACGTGGGAGTCACGTGGATATCACGTGGGAATCCCGTGGAAATCACGGGGGAATCACGTGGGAATCACGTGTCAATCACGGGGGAAACACGTGTCAATCACGTGGGAATCACGTGGGAATCACATGGGAATCACGTGTGAATCACGTGTCAATCACGTGGGAATCACGTGGGAATCACGTGTCAATCACGTGGGAATCTCGTGGAAATGAAGTGTCAATCAAGGGGGAATCACTTGTCAATCACGAGGGAATCACGTGGGAATCACGTGTCAATCACGTGGGAAACACGTTTCAATCACGTGGGAATCACGTGGGAATCACGTGGGATCACGTGGGAACCACGTGACAATCATTTGGGAATAACGTGGTAATCACGTGTAAATCACGTGGGAATCACGTGGGAATCACGAGGAAATCACGTGTCAATCACGTGGGAATCACGTGTCAATCACTTGGGAATCACATGGGAATCACGTGTCAATCACGATGGAATCACTTGGGAATCACGTGTCAATCACGTGGGAATCACGTGTGAATCACGTGAGAATCTCGTGGGCCTCACGTGTCAATCACGTGGGTATCACGTGGGAATCACGTAGGAATCATGTGTCAATCACGTAGGAATCACGTCCTAATCACATGTCAATCACGTGGGAATCACGTCGGAGTCACGTGGGAATCACGTGGGAATCACGTGTCAATCACATAGGAATCACGTCCTAATCACATGTCAATCACGTGGGAATCACGTCGGAGTCATGTGGGAATCACGTGTCAATCGCCTGGGAATCACGTGTCAATCACGTGGGAATCACGCCTCAATCACGTGGGAATCACGTGGGATTCACGTGTCAATCACGTGGAAATCACGAGGGAGTCACGTGGGAATCACGTGGGAATCACGTGTTAATCACGTGGAAATCACGTGGCAAACACTTGGGATTCACGTGGGAATCACATTTGAATCATGTGTCAATCACGTGGGAATCACGTGGGAATCACGTGGGAATTACGTGGAAATCACCTGTCAATCACGTGGGAATCACGTTGGAATCACCTGCGAATCACGTGGGAATGACGTGAAAATCATTAGGGAATCACGTGGGAATCACGTGTCAATCACGGGGGAATCACGTGTGAATCACCTGTCAATCACAGGGGAATCACGAGGAAATCACGTGTCAATCACGAGGGAATCACGTGTCAATCACGTGGGAATCACATGGGAATCACGTGTCAATCACGATGGAATCACTTGGGAATCACGTGTCAATCACGTGGGAATCACGTGTGAATCACGTGAGAATCTCGTGGGCCTCACGTGTCAATCACGTGGGTATCACGTGGGAATCACGTAGGAATCACGTGTCAATCACGTAGGAATCACGTCCTAATCACGTCAATCACGTGGGAATCACGTCGGAGTCACGTGGGAATCACGTGGGAATCACGTGTCAATCACATAGGAATCACGTGCTAATCACATGTCAATCACGTGGGAATCACGTCGGAGTCATGTGGGAATCACGTGTCAATCGCCTGGGAATCACGTGTCAATCACGTGGGAATCACGCCTCAATCACATGGGAATCACGTGGGATTCACGTGTCAATCACGTGGAAATCACGAGGGAGTCACGTGGGAATCACGTGGGAATCACGTGTTAATCACGTGGAAATCACGTGGCAAACACTTGGGATTCACGTGGGAATCACATTTGAATCACGTGTCAATCACGTGGGAATCACGTGGGAATCACGTGGGAATCACGTGGAAATCACCTGTCAATCACGTGGGAATCACGTTGGAATCACCTGGGAATCACGTGGGAATGACGTGAAAATCATTAGGGAATCACGTTGGAATCACGTGTCAATCACGGGGGAATCACGTGTGAATCACGTGTCAATCACGTGGGAATCACATGGGAATCATGTGGGAATCACGTGGGAATCACCTGTCAATCATGTGGGAATCACATGGGAATCACGTGTCAATCACGTGGGAATCACGGCGGAATCTCGTGCCAATCACGTGGGAATCACGTGGGAATCACGTGGGAATCACGTGGGAATTACGTGGGAATCACGTGTCAATCACGTGGGAATCACGTGGGAATCACGTGACAATCATTTGGGAATCACGTGGGAATCAGGTGTCAATCACGTGGGAATCACGTGGGAATCACGTGGGAATCACGTGGGAATCACGTGGCAATTACATGTCAATCACGTGGAAATCACGTGTCAATCACGTGGGAAGCACGTGGGAAGCACGTGGGAATCCCTTGTCAATCACGTGGAAATCACATGGGAATCGCGGGAGAATCACGTTGGAATCATGTGTCAATCACGTGGGAATCATGGGGGAATCACGTGTCAACCACGTGGGAATCACGTGGGAATCACGTGGGATTCACGTGTCAATCACTTGGGAATCACATGGGAATCACGTGAGAATCACGTGGGAATCAAGTGTCAATCACGGGGGAATCACGTGGGAATCACGTGAGAATCTCGTGTCATTCACGTGGGAATCACGTGTCAATCACGTTGGATTCACGTGGGAATCACGTGGGTGTCATGGTTTAATCACGTGGAAACACGTAGGAATCACTTGGGAATCACGTGTCAATCACATGGGAATCACGTGGGAATCACGTGTCAATCACCTGGGAATCACTTGGGAATCACGTATCAATCACTTGGGAATCACGTGGGAATCACGTGGGAATCACGTAGGAATCACATGGGAATCACGTGGGAATCACGTGTCAATCACTTTGGAATCACATGGGAATCACGTGAGAATCACATGTCAATCACGTGGGATTCACGTGGGAATCACGTGAGAATCTCGTGTCATTCACGTGGGAATCACGTGTCAATCACGTTGGATTCACGTGGGAATCACGTGGGTGTCATGGGTCAATCACGTAGAAACACGTGGGAATCAAGTGGGAATCACGTGTCAATCACATGGGAATCACGTGGGAATCACGTGTCAATCACGTGGGAATCACTTGGGAATCACGTATCAATCACTTGGGAATCACGTGGGAATCACGTGGGAATCACGTGTCAATCACGTGAATCAGGTGGAAATCACATTTAATCACGTGGAAATCACGTGGGAATCTCGTGTCAATCAAGTTGGAATCACGTGGGAATGACGTGTCAATCACGTGGGCATCACGTGGGAATCATTTGGAAATCACGTGTCAATCACGTTGGAATCACATGGGAATCACGTGGGAATCACGTGGGAATCACGTGTGAATCACGTGTCAATCACGTGGGAATCACGTGGGAATCACGTGGGTATCACGTGTCAATCATGTGGGAGTCCGTAGGAGTCACGTGGGAATCACATGGGAATCACGTGGTAATCACATGGGAATCACGTTTGAATCACATGTCAATATCGTGGGAATAATGTGGGAATCACGTGTCAACCATGATGGAATAACGTGTGAATGACGTGGGAATCACGTGTCAATCACGTGGAAATCATGTGGGAATCAAGAGGTAATCACGCCTCAATCACGTGGGAATCACGTGGGAGTTACGTGGGAATCACATGGGAATCACGTGGGGATCACGTGGGAATCACGAGGGAATCACGTGTCAATCACGTGGGAATCACGTGGGAATCACGTGGGTATCACGTGTCAATCATGTGGGAGTCCGTAGGAGTCACGTGGGAATCACATGGGAATCACGTGGTAATCACGTGGGAATCACGTTGGAATCACGTGTCAATCACGTGAATCAGGTGGAAATCACATTTAATCACATGGAAATCACGTGGGAATCTCGTGTCAATCAAGTTGGAATCACGTGGGAATGACGTGTCAATCACGTGGGCATCACGTGGGAATCATTTGGAAATCACGTGTCAATCACGTTGGAATCACATGAGAATCACGTGTGAATCACGTGGGAATCACGTGGGAATCACGTGTCAATCACGTGGGAGTCCGTAGGAGTCACGTGGGAATCACATGGAAATCACGTGGTAATCACGTGGGAATCACGTTGGAATCACATGTCAATATCGTGGGAATCATGTGGGAATCACGTGTCAATCATGATGGAATTACGTGTGAATAACGTGGGAATCACGTGTCAATCACGTGGGCATCACGTGGGAATCATTTGGGAATCACGAGGGAATCACGTGGGAGTCACGTGGTAATCACGTGGGAATCACGTTGGAATCACATGTCAATATCGTGGGAATCATGTGGGAATCACGTGTCAATCATGATGGAATTACGTGTGAATAACGTGGGAATAACGTGTCAATCAAGTGGGAATCACGCGGCAGTCACGTGTCAATCACGTGGGTATCACGTGGGAATCATTTGGGAATCATGTGGGAATCACGTGGGAATCACGTGTCAATCACGTGGGAATCACGTGGCAATCACGTGTGAATGACATGTCAATCCCGTGAGAATCATGTTGGAATAAGGTGGGAATCACGTGTCAATCACCTGGGAATCACGTGGGATTCACGTGGGAATCACGTGTCAATCACGTGTCAATCATGTGAGAATCAAGTGGGAATCACCTGGAAAATACATGTCAATCACGTGGGAATCACGTGGAAATCACGTGTCAATCACTTTGTAATCACGTGGGAATCATATGGGAATCACGTGTCAAGCACGTGGGAATCACATGTCAATTACGTGGAAATCACATTGGAGTCACGTGGGAATCACGTGGGAATCACGTGTAAATCACGTGGTAATCACGTGTGAATCACGTGTCAATCCCGTGGGAATCACGTGGGAATCACGTGGGAATCACGTGGGAATCATGCGTCAATCACGTGGGAATCACATGGGAGTCACGTGGTAATAACATGGGAATCACGTGGTAATCACGTAGGAATCACGTGGGAATAACGTGTCAATCACGTGGGAATCATATGGTAATCACTTGTCAATCACGAGGGAATCAGGTAGGAATCACGTGTCAATCACGTGGGCATCACATGCGTATCACACGGGAATCATTTGGGAATCACTTTTCAATCACGTTGGAATCACGTGGGAATCAATTTTGAATCACATGGGAATCACGTGTCAATCACGTGGGAATCACGTGGGAATCACGTGTGTTCACGTGGGAATCACGTGACAATTATTTGGGAATCACGTGGGAATCACGTGTCAATCACGTGGGAATCACGTGGGAATCACGCGGAAATCACGTAGGAATCACACGGGAATCACGTGTCAATCACGATGGAATCACGTGGCACTCACGTTTCATTCACGTGGGAATCACATGTGAATCACGTGAGAATCTCGAGGACCTCACGTGTCAATCACGTGGGTATCACGTGGGAATCACGTAGGAATCACCTGTCAATCATGTAGGAATCACGTGGTAATCACGTGTCAATCACGTGGGAATCACGTCGGAGTCACGTGGGAATCACGTGGGAATCACGTGTCAATCACGTGGGAATCATGTGGGAGTCACGTGTCAATCACGTGGGAATCACGTTGGAATCACGTGGGAATCACTTGGGAATCACGAGTCAATCACGTGTCAATCACGTGGGAATCACGTGGGAATCACGTGGGAATCATGTGTCAATGGCATGGAAATCATGTGGGAATCACGTGGGAATCACTTGGGAATCACATGTCAATCATGTGCGAATCACATTGGAATCATGTTTGAATCACGTGTCAATCTCGTGGGAATCACGTGTCATTCACGTTGAAATTACGTGGGAATCACGTGTCAATCACGTGGGAAACCCGTGGGAATCACGTGTCAATCACGTGGGAATCACTTGGGAATCACATGGGAATCGCGTGTCAATCACGTGGGAATCACGTGGGAATCACATATCAATCACGTGGGAATCACGTGTCAATAACGTGGAAATCACATGGGAGTCACGTGGGAATTACGTGGGAATCACGTGGAAATCACGTAGGAATCACGTGGGAATAACGTGTCAATCACGTGGGTATCATGTGGGAATCACGTGTCAATCACGTGGGAATCACGTGTCAATCACGTGGGAATCACGTGGGAATGACGTGTCAATCACGTGGGCATCACGTGGGAATCACGTGGGAATCACTTGTGAATCACGTGGGAATCACATGGGAATCACGTGTCAATCACGTGGGAATCACGTGGTAATCATGTGGGAATCACGTTGGAATCCCGTGTCAATATCGTGGGAATCATGTGGGAACCACGTGTCAATCACGATGGAATTATGTGTGAATCACGTGGGAATCACGTGTCAATCACGTGTCAATCATGTGGGAATCACGTGGGAATCACGTGTCAATCACGTTGGAATCACATGGGAACAACGTCGGAATCTCGTGCCAATCACGTGGGAATCACGTGGGAATCACGTGGGAATCACGTGGGAATTACGTGGGAATCACGTGTCAATCACGTGGGAATCACGTGGGAATCACGTGACAATCATTTGGGAATCACGTGGGAATCAGGTGTCAATCACGTGGGAATCACGTGGGAATCACGTGGGAATCACGTGGGAATCACGTGGCAATTACATGTCAATCACGTGGAAATCACGTGTCAATCACGTGGGAAGCACGTGGGAAGCACGTGGGAATCCCTTGTCAATCACGTGGAAATCACATGGGAATCGCGTGAGAATCACGTGGGAATCATGTGTCAATCACGTGGGAATCATGGGGGAATCACGTGTCAACCACGTGGGAATCACGTGGGAATCACGTGGGAATCACGTGTCAATCACGTGGGAATCACGTGTCAATCACGTGGGAATCACGTGGGAATGACGTGTCAATCACGTGGGCATCACGTGGGAATCACGTGGGAATCACTTGTGAATCACGTGGGAATCACGTGGGAATCACGTGTCAATCACGTGGGAATCACGTGGTAATCATGTGGGAATCACGTTGGAATCCCGTGTCAATATCGTGGGAATCATGTGGGAACCACGTGTCAATCACGATGGAATTATGTGTGAATCACGTGGGAATCACGTGTCAATCATGTGGGAATCATGAGGGAGTCACGTGTCAATCAGGTGAGAATCACGAGGGCATCACGTGGGAATCATTTGGGAATCACGTGGGAATCACGGTGGAATCACGTGGGAATCACGTGTCAATCACGTGGGAATCACATGGCAATCACGTGGGAATGACATGGCAATCCCGTGGGAATCATGTGGGAATAAGGTGGGAATCACGTGTCAATAACGTGGGTATCACGTTGGAGTCACGTGGGAATCACGTGGGAATCACATGTCAATCAGGGGGAATCACGTGTGAATCACGTGTCAGTCACGTGGGAATCACGTGGGAATCATGTGGGAATCACGTGGGAATCACGTATCAATCATGTGGGAATCACGTGGGAATCACGTGTCAATCACGTTGGAATCACGTGGGAACAACGTCGGAATCTCGTGCCAATCACGTGGGAATCACGTGGGAATCACGTGGGAATCACGTGACAATCATTTGGGAATCACGTGGGAATCACGTGGGAATCACGTGACAATCATTTGGGAACCACGTGGGAATCACGTGTCAATCACGTGGGAATCACGTGGGAATCACGTGTCAATCACGTGTCAATCACGTGGGAATCACGTGGGAATCACGTGGGAATCCCGAGTCAATCACGGGGGAATCACGTGGGAATCACGTGGGAATCACGTGTCATTCACGTGGGAATCACGTGGGAATCACGAGTCAATCACGAGGGAGTCACGTGGGAATCACGTGTCAATCACGTGTCAATCACGTGGGAATCAAGTGGAAATCATGCATCAATCACGTGTCAATCACGTGGGAATCTCGGGGGAATCTCGTGGGAATCACGTGTCAATCACGTGGGAATAACGTGGGAATCACGTTTCAATCACTTGGGAATCACGTGGGAATCACGTGGAAAGCACGTGGGAAACACGTGTCAATCACTTGGGAATCACATGTGTATCACGTGATAATCACGTGGGAATCACGTGTAATTCATGTGGCAATCACGTGAGAATTACGTGGGAATCACGTGGGAATCAAGTATCAATCACGTGTGAATCACCTGGAAAAAACTTGGGAATCACGTGTCAATCACGTGGGAATCACGAGGGAATCACGTGGGAATCATGTGGGAATCAAGAGGGAATCACGTGTCAATCACGTGGGAATCATGTGGGAATTACGTTGGAATCACGTGTGGATCACGTGAAAATCATTTGGGAATCACGTCGGAATCACGTGTCAATCACGTGGGAATCACGTGGAAAAAACTTGGGAATCACGTGTCAATCACGTGGGAATCATGAGGGAATCACGTGTCAATCACGTGAGCATCACGAGGGCATCACGTGGGAATCATTTGGGAATCACGTGGGAATCACGGTGGAATCACGTGGGAATCACGTGTCAATCACGTGGGAATCACATGGCAATCACTTGGGAATGACATGGCAATCCCGTGGGAATCACGTGGGAATAAGGTGGGAATCACGTGTCAATAACGTGGGAATCACGTTGGAGTCACGTGGGAATCACGTGGGAATCACTTGTCAATCACGTGGGAATCACGTGGGAATCACGTGTCAATCCCGTGGGAATCACGTGGGAATCACGTAGGAATCAGGTGGGAATCACGTGGGAATCATGCGTCTATCACGTGGGAATCACATGGGAGTCACGTGGGAATCACGTGGGAGTCAATTAGGAATCACGTGGGAAGCATGTGCAAATCACGTGTCAATCACTTGGGAATCACATGGGAATCACGTGATAATCACGTGGGAATCACGTGTCAATCACGTGGGAATCATGTGAGCATCACATGGGAATCACGTGTCAATCATGTGGGAAGCACGTGGGAATCACGTGGGAATCACGTGTCAATCACCTGGGAATCACGTGTCAATCACGTGGGAATCACGTGGGAATCATGCGTCAATCACGTGGGAATCAAGTGGGAGTCAAGTAGAATCACGTGGGAATCACGTGGGAATCACGTGGGTATCACGTGTCCATCACGTGGGAGTCATGTGGGAATCACGTGTCAATCACGTGGGAATCACGTGGGAATAAGGTGGGAATCACGTGTCAATCACGTGGGAATCACGTGGGAATCACGTGGGATTCACGTGGGAATCACGTGTTAATGACGTGTCAATCATGTGAGAATCAAGTGGGAATCACGTGGAAATCACGTGTCAATCACGTGGGAATCACGTGGGCATCACGTGTCTATCACGTTGGAATCACGTGGGAATCACATGTCAATTACGTGGGAGTCACGTTGGAGTCACGTGGGAATCACGTGGGAATCACGTGTCAATCACGTGGGAATCACATGTCAATTACGTGGGAGTCTCGTTGGAGTCACGTGGGAGTCACGAGGGAATCACGTATCAATCACGTGGGAATCACGTGGGAATCACGTGTCAATCCCATGGGAATCACGGGGGAATCTCGTAGGAATCACGTGGGAATCACGTGGGAATCATGCGTCAATCACGTGGGAATCACATGGGAGTCACGTGGGATTCACGTGGTAATCACGTGGCAATCATGTGGGAATTACGTGTCAATCACGTGGGAATCACGTAGGAATCACGTGTCATTCAGGTGGGAATAACGTGGGAATCACATGGGAATCACGTGGGAATCACATGTCATTCACGTGGGAATCACGTGGGCATCACGTAGGAATCATGTGGGAATCAGGTGTCAATCACGTGGGAATCACAAGGGAAACAAGTGGGAAACACGTGTCAATCACTTGGGAATCACGTGTGAGTCACGTGGGAATCACATGGGAATCACGTGTCAATCATGTGGGAATCACGTGGAATCATGCATCAATAATGTGGGAATCACGTGGGAATCAGGTGGGAATCACGTGGGAATCACATGGGAATCACGTGGGAATCACGAGTCAATCACGTGGGAATCACGTGGGAATCACGTCTAATTCACGTGGATATCAAATGGGAATCTCGTGTCAATCAAGTTGGAATCACGTGGGAATGACATGTCAATCACGTGGGCATAACGTGGGAATCGTTTGTTAATCACGTTGGAATCACGTGAAATCACGTGGAAATGAAGTGTCAATCACGTGGGAATCACGTGGGAATCACGGGGTAATCACGTGTCAATCCCATCCGTATCACGTGGGAATCACGTGGGAATCATGTGGGTATCACGTGTCAATCACGTAGGAATCACGTGTCAATCACGTGGGAATCACGTGGGAATCACGTGTCAATCACGTGGGAGTCACGTGGATATCACGTGGGAATCCCGTGGAAATCACGGGGGAATCACGTGTCAATCACGAGGGAATCACGTGGGAATCACGTGTCAATCACGTGGGAAACACGTGTCAATCACGTGGGAATCACGTGGGAATCAGGTGGGAATCACGTGTCAATCACGTGGGAATCACGTGTGAATCACGTGTCAATCACGTGGGAATCACGTGTGAATCACTTGTCAATCACGAGGGAATCACGTGGGAATATCGTGTCAATCACGTGGGAAACACGTGTCAATCACGTGGGAATCACGGGAATCACGTGGGATCACGTGGGAATCACGTGACAATCATTTGGGAATCACGTGGTAATCACGTGTAAATCACGTGGGAATCACGTGGGAATCACGAGGAAATCACGTGTCAATCACGTGGGAATCACGTGTCAATCACGTGGGAATCACATGGGAATCACGTGTCAATCACGATGGAATCACTTGGGAATCACATGTCAATCACGTGGGAATCACGTGTGAATCACGTGAGAATCTCGTGGGCCTCACGTGTCAATCACGTGGGTATCACGTGGGAATCACGTAGGAATTACGTGTCAATCACGTAGGAATCACGTCCTAATCACATGTCAATCACGTGGGAATCACTTTGGAGTCACGTGTTAATCACGTGGGAATCACGTGTCAATGACGTAGGAATCACGTCCTAATCACATGTCAATCACGTGGGAATCACGTCGGAGTCATGTGGGAATCACGTGGGAATCACGTGTCAATCACCTGGGAATCACGTGTCAATCACGTGGTAATCACGCCTCAATCACGTGGGAATCACGTGGGATTCATGTGTCAATCACGTGGAAATCACGAGGGAGTCACGTGGGAATCACGTGGGAATCACGTGTTAATCACGTGGAAATCACGTGGCAAACACTTGGGACTCACGTGGGAATCACATTTGAATCACGTGTCAATCACGTGGGAATCACGTGGGAATCACGTGGGAATCACGTGTCAATCACGTGGGAATCACGTTGGAATCATCTGGGAATCACGTGGGAATGACGTGAAAATCATTAGGGAATCACGTGGGAATCACGTGTCAATCACGGGGGAATCACGTGTGATTCACGTGTGAATCACGTGTGAATCACGTGGGAATCACGTGGGAATCATGTGGGAATCACGTGGGAATCACCTGTCAATTATGTGGGAATCACGTGGGAATCACGAGTCAATCACGTGGGAATCACGGCGGAATCTCGTGCCAATCACGTGGGAATCACGTGGGAATTACGTGGGAATCACGTGTCAATCACGTGGGAATCACGTGGGAATCACGTGACAATCAGTTGGGAATCACGTGGGAATCAGGTGTCAATCACGTGGGAATGACGTGGGAATCACGTGGGAATCACGTGTAAATCACGTGGGAATCAAGTGGGAATCACGTGTAAATCACGTGGGAATCACGTGGGAATCACGTGTCAATCATGTGTCAATCACGTGGTAATCACGTGGGAATCACGTGGGATCACGTGGGAATCACGTGACAATCATTTGTGAATCACGTGGTAATCACGTGTAAATCACGTGGGAATCACGTGGGAATCACAAGGAAATCACGTGTCATTCACGTGGGAATCACGTGTCAATCACGATGGAATCACTTGGGAATCACGTGTCAATCACGGGGGAATCACGTGGTAATCACGTGTAAATCACGTGGGAATCACAAGGAAATCACGTGTCAATCACAAGGAAATCACGTGTCAATCACGTGGGAAACACGTGTCAATCACTTGGGAATCACGTGGAAATCACGTGTCAATCACGGGGGATTCACGTGTGAATCACGTGTGAATCACGTGTCAATCACGTGGGAATCACGTGGGAATCATGTGGGAATCACGTGGGAATCACGTGTCAATCATGTGGGAATCACGTGGGAATCACGTGTCAATCACGTGGGAATCACGTGGGAATCACGTCGGAATCTCGTGCCAATCACGTGGGAATCACGTGGGAATCACGTGGGAATCACGTGGAAATCACGTGGGAATTACGTGGGAATCACGTGTCAATCACGTGGGAATCACGTGGGAATCACGTGGGAATCACGTGACAATCATTTGGGAATCACGTGGGAATCAGGTGTCAATCACGTGGGAATCACGTGGGAATCACGTGGGAATCACGTGTCAATCACGTGGGAATCACGTGGGAATCACGTGGGAATCACGTGGGAATCCCGAGTCAATCACGGGGGAATCACGTGGGAATCACGTGGGAATCACGTGGGAATCCCGAGTCAATCACGGGGGAATCACGTGGGAATCACGTGGGAATCACGTGTCAATCACGTGGGAATCTCGTGGGAATCACGTGTCAATCACGTGGGAATAACTTGGGAATCACCAGTCAATCACTTGGGAATCATGTGGGAATCACGTGTCAATCACGTGGGAATCACGTGGGAATAATGTGGGAATCACGTGTCAATCAGGAGGGAATCACGTGGGAATCACGTGGGAATCACGTGTTAATCACGTGGGAATCACGTGGGAATAACGTGGGAATCACGTGTCAATCAGGAGGGAATCACGTGGGAATCACGTGGGAATCACGTGTCAATCACGTGGGAATCAAGTGGGAATAACGTGGGTATCACGTGTCAATGAGGTGGGAATCAAATGGGAATCACGTGGGAATCACGTGTCAATCACGTGGGAATCATGTGGGAATTACGTGACAATCACGAGTTAATCACGTGGGAATCACGTGGAAATCACATTAAATCACGTGGGCATCACGTGGGCATCACATGGGAATCATTTAGGAATCACGTGGGAATCACGTGTGAATCACGTTGGAATCATGCGTCAATCACGTGGGAATCACATGGGAGTCACGTGGGATTCACGTGGTAATCACGTTACAATCATGTGGGAATTACGTGTCAATCATGTGGGAATCACGTAGGAATCACGTGTCATTCATGTGGGAAACACGTGGGAATCACATGGGAATCACGTGGTAGTCACATCTCAATCACGTGTGAATCACGAGGGAATCACGTGTCAATCATGTGGGAATTACTTGGGAATCACAGGGTAATCACCTGTCATTCACGTGGGAATCATGTGGGCATCACGTGGGAATCATGTGGGAATCAGGTGTCAATCACGTGGGAATCACTTGGGAAACAAGTGGGAATCACGTGTCAATCACTTGGGAATCACGGGACAATCATGTGGGAATCACGTGGAATCATGCATCAATAATGTGGAATCACGTGGGAATCACGTGGGAATCACGTGGGAATCACGTGGGAATCACGAGTCAATCACGTGGGAATCACGTGGGAATCACGGCTAATTCACATGGATATCAAATGGGAATCTCGTGTCAATCAAGTTGGAATCACGTAGGAATGACGTGTCAATCACGTGGGCGTCACGTGGGAATCGTTTGGGAATCACGTGGGAATCACATGGGAATCACGAGGGAATGAGGTGTCAATCACGTGGGAATCACGTGGGAATCATGTGGGAATCACGTGTCAATCACGTAGGAATCACGTATCAATCACATGGGAATCACTTGGGAATCACGTGCCAATCACGTGTCAATCACGTGGGAATCACGTGTCAATCACGTGGGAGTCACGTGGATATCACGTGGGAATCCCGTGGAAATCACGGGGGAATCACGTGTCAATCACGAGGGAATCACGTGGGAATCACGTGGGAATCACGTGGGAATCACGTGTCAATCACGTGGGAATCAAGTGGGAATCACGTGTAAATCACGTGGGAATCACGTGTCAATCATGTGTCAATCACGTGGTAATCACGTGGGAATCACGTGGGATCACGTGGGAATCACGTGACAATCATTTGTGAATCACGTGGTAATCACGTGTAAATCACGTGGGAATCACGTGGGAATCACAAGGAAATCACGTGTCATTCACGTGGGAATCACGTGTCAATCACGATGGAATCACTTGGGAATCACGTGTCAATCACGGGGGAATCACGTGGTAATCACGTGTAAATCACGTGGGAATCACGTAGGAATCACAAGGAAATCACGTGTCAATCACAAGGAAATCACGTGTCAATCACGTGGGAAACACGTGTCAATCACTTGGGAATCACGTGGGAATCACGTGTCAATCACGGGGGAATCACGTGTGAATCACGTGTGAATCACGTGTCAATCACGTGGGAATCACGTGGGAATCATGTGGGAATCACGTGGGAATCACGTGGGAATCACATGGGAATTACGTGGGAATCACGTGGGAATCACGTGGGAATCACGTGGGAATCACGTGACAATCATTTGGGAATCACGTGGGAATCACGTGGGAATTACGTGGGAATCACGTGGGAGTTACGTGGGAATCACGTGGGAATCACGTGGGAATCACGTGTCAATCACGTGTCAATCACGTGGGAATCACGTGGGAATCACGTGGGAATCCCGAGTCAATCACGGGGGAATCACGTGGGAATCACGTGGGAATCACGTGGGAATCCCGAGTCAATCACGGTGGAATCACGTGGGAATCACGTGGGAATCACGTGTCAATCATGTGGGAATCTCGTGGGAATCACGTGTCAATCACGTGGGAATAACGTGGAAATCACGTGTCAATCACTTGGGAATCATGTGGGCATCACGTGGAAAGCACGTGGAAAACACGTGTCAATCACTTGGGAATCACATGGGTATCACGTGATAATCACGTGGGAATCAAGTGTAATTCACGTGGCAATCACGTGAGAATTACGTGGGAATCACGTGGGAATCACGTTTCAATCACATGGGAATCACGTGGGAATCATGCGTCCATCACGTGGGAATCACGTGGGAATCACGTGGGAATCACGTGTCAATCACGTGGGAATCACGTGGGAATAACGTGGGAATCACGTGTCAATCAGGAGGGAATCACGTGGGAATCACGTGGGAATCACGTGTCAATCACGTGGGAATCAAGTGGGAATAACGTGGGTATCACGTGTCAATGAGGTGGGAATCAAATGGGAATCACGTGGGAATCACGTGTCAATCACGTGGGAATCATGTGGGAATTACGTGACAATCACGAGTTAACAACATGGGAATCACGTGGAAATCACATTAAATCACGTGGGCATCACGTGGGCATCACATGGGAATCATTTAGGAATCACGTGGTAATCACGTGTGAATCACGTTGGAATCATGCGTCAATCACGTGGGAATCACATGGGAGTCACGTGGGATTCACGTGGTAATCACGTTACAATCATGAGGGAATTACGTGTCAATCATGTGGGAATCACGTAGGAATCACGTGTCATTCATGTGGGAAACACGTGGGAATCACATGGGAATCACGTGGTAGTCACATCTCAATCACGTGTGAATCACGAGGGAATCACGTGTCAATCACATGGGAATCACCTGGGAATCACAGGGTAATCACCTGTCATTCACGTGGGAATCATGTGGCCATCACGTAGGAATCATGTGGGAATCAGGTGTCAATCACGTGGGAATCTCGGGGGAATCTCGTGGGAATCACGTGTCAATCACGTGGGAATAACGTGGGAATCACGTGTCAATCATGTGGGAAACACGTGGGAATCACATGGGAATCACGTGGTAGTCACATCTCAATCACGTGTGAATCACGAGGGAATCACGTGTCAATCATGTGGGAATTACTTGAGAATCACAGGGTAATCACCTGTCATTCACGTGGGAATCATGTGGGCATCACGTGGGAATCATGTGGGAATCAGGTGTCAATCACGTGGGAATCACTTGGGAAACAAGTGGGAATCACGTGTCAATCACTTGGGAATCACGGGACAATCATGTGGGAATCACGTGGAATCATGCATCAATAATGTGGAATCACGTGGGAATCACGTGGGAATCACGTGGGAATCACGTGGGAATCACGAGTCAATCACGTGGGAATCACGTGGGAATCACGGCTAATTCACATGGATATCAAATGGGAATCTCGTGTCAATCAAGTTGGAATCACGTAGGAATGACGTGTCAATCACGTGGGCGTCACGTGGGAATCGTTTGGGAATCACGTGGGAACCACGTGGGAATCACGAGGGAATGAGGTGTCAATCACGTGGGAATCACGTGGGAATCATGTGGGAATGACGTGTCAATCCCATGGGTATCACATGGGAATCACGTGGGAATCATGAGGGAATCACGTGTCAATCACATAGGAATCACGTATCAATCACGTGGGAATCACTTGGGAATCACGTGCCAATCACGAGTCAATCACGTGGGAATCACGTGGGAATCACGTGTCAATCACGTGGGAGTCACGTGGATATCACGTGGGAATCCCGTGGAAATCACTGGGGAATCACATGTCAATCACGAGGGAATCACGTGTGAATCACGTGGGAATCAAGTGGGAATCACGTGTAAATCACGTGGGAATCACGTGGGAATCTCGTGTCAATCATGTGTCAATCACGTGGGAATCACGTGTCAATATGTGTCAATCACGTGGTAATCACGTGGGAATCACGTGGGATCACGTGGGAATCACGTGACAATCATTTGTGAATCACGTGGTAATCACGTGTAAATCACGTGGGAATCACGTGGGAATCACAAGGAAATCACGTGGCATTCACATGGGAATCACGTGTCAATCACGATGGAATCACTTGGGAATCACGTGTCAATCACGGGGGAATCACGTGGTAATCACGTGTAAATCACGTGGGAATCACAAGGAAATCACGTGTCAATCACAAGGAAATCACGTGTCAATCACGTGGGAAACACGTGTCAATCACTTGGGAATCACGTGGGAATCACGTGTCAATCACGGGGGAATCACGTGTGAATCACGTGTGGATCACGTGTCAATCACGTGGGAATCACGTGGGAATCATGTGGGAATCACGTGTCAATCATGTGGGAATCACGTGGGAATCACGTGTCAATCAGGTGGGAATCAAGTGGGAATCAGGTCGGAATCTCGTGCCAATCACGTGGGAATCACGTGGGAATCACGTGGGAATCACGTGGGAATCACGTGGGAATCACGTGGGAATCACGTGACAAACATTTGGGAATCACGTGGGAATCAGTTGTCAATCACGTGGGAATCACGTGGGAATCACGTGGGAATCACGTGTCAATCACGTGTCAATCATGTGGGAATCACGTGGGAATCACATGGGAATCCCGAGTCAATCACGGGGGAATCACGTGGGAATCACGTGGGAATCACGTGGGAATCACGAGTCAATCACGAGGGAGTCACGTGGGAATCACGTGGGAATCCCGTGGAAATCACGTGGGAATCACTTGTCAATCACGAGTGAATCACGTGGGAATCACGTGTCAATCACGTGTCAATCACGTGGGAATCAACTGGACATCATGCATCAATCACGTGTCAATCACGTGGGAATCTCGGGGGAATCTCGTGGGAATCACGTGTCAATCACGTGGGAATAACGTGGGAATCACGTGTCAATCATGTGGGAAACACGTGGGAATCACATGGGAATCACGTGGTAGTCACATCTCAATCACGTGTGAATCACGAGGGAATCACGTGTCAATCATGTGGGAATTACTTGAGAATCACAGGGTAATCACCTGTCATTCACGTGGGAATCATGTGGGCATCACGTGGGAATCATGTGGGAATCAGGTGTCAATCACGTGGGAATCACTTGGGAAACAAGTGGGAATCACGTGTCAATCACTTGGGAATCACGGGACAATCATGTGGGAATCACGTGGAATCATGCATCAATAATGTGGAATCACGTGGGAATCACGTGGGAATCACGTGGGAATCACGTGGGAATCACGAGTCAATCACGTGGGAATCACGTGGGAATCACGGCTAATTCACATGGATATCAAATGGGAATCTCGTGTCAATCAAGTTGGAATCACGTAGGAATGACGTGTCAATCACGTGGGCGTCACGTGGGAATCGTTTGGGAATCACGTGGGAATCACATGGGAATCACGAGGGAATGAGGTGTCAATCACGTGGGAATCACGTGGGAATCATGTGGGAATCACGTGTCAATCACGTAGGAATCACGTATCAATCACATGGGAATCACTTGGGAATCACGTGCCAATCACGTGTCAATCACGTGGGAATCACGTGTCAATCACGTGGGAGTCACGTGGATATCACGTGGGAATCCCGTGGAAATCACGGGGGAATCACGTGTCAATCACGAGGGAATCACGTGGGAATCACGTGGGAATCACGTGGGAATCACGTGTCAATCACGTGGGAATCAAGTGGGAATCACGTGTAAATCACGTGGGAATCACGTGTCAATCATGTGTCAATCACGTGGTAATCACGTGGGAATCACATGGGATCACGTGGGAATCACGTGACAATCATTTGTGAATCACGTGGTAATCACGTGTAAATCACGTGGGAATCACGTGGGAATCACAAGGAAATCACGTGTCATTCACGTGGGAATCACGTGTCAATCACGATGGAATCACTTGGGAATCACGTGTCAATCACGGGGGAATCACGTGGTAATCACGTGTAAATCACGTGGGAATCACGTAGGAATCACAAGGAAATCACGTGTCAATCACAAGGAAATCACGTGTCAATCACGTGGGAAACACGTGTCAATCACTTGGGAATCACGTGGGAATCACGTGTCAATCACGGGGGAATCACGTGTGAATCACGTGTGAATCACGTGTCAATCACGTGGGAATCACGTGGGAATCATGTGGGAATCACGTGGGAATCACGTGGGAATCACATGGGAATTACGTGGGAATCACGTGGGAATCACGTGGGAATCACGTGGGAATCACGTGACAATCATTTGGGAATCACGTGGGAATCACGTGGGAATTACGTGGGAATCACGTGGGAATTACGTGGGAATCACGTGGGAATCACGTGGGAATCACGTGTCAATCACGTGTCAATCACGTGGGAATCACGTGGGAATCACGTGGGAATCCCGAGTCAATCACGGGGGAATCACGTGGGAATCACGTGGGAATCACGTGGGAATCCCGAGTCAATCACGGGGGAATCACGTGGGAATCACGTGGGAATCACGTGTCAATCATGTGGGAATCTCGTGGGAATCACGTGTCAATCACGTGGGAATAACGTGGAAATCACGTGTCAATCACTTGGGAATCATGTGGGCATCACGTGGAAAGCACGTGGAAAACACGTGTCAATCACTTGGGAATCACATGGGTATCACGTGATAATCACGTGGGAATCAAGTGTAATTCACGTGGCAATCACGTGAGAATTACCTGGGAATCACGTGGGAATCACGTTTCAATCACATGGGAATCACGTGGGAATCATGCGTCCATCACGTGGGAATCACGTGGGAATCACGTGGGAATCACGTGTCAATCACGTGGGAATCACGTGGGAATAACGTGGGAATCACGTGTCAATCAGGAGGGAATCACGTGGGAATCACGTGGGAATCACGTGTCAATCACGTGGGAATCAAGTGGGAATAACGTGGGTATCACGTGTCAATGAGGTGGGAATCAAATGGGAATCACGTGGGAATCACGTGTCAATCACGTGGGAATCATGTGGGAATTACGTGACAATCACGAGTTAACAACATGGGAATCACGTGGAAATCACATTAAATCACGTGGGCATCACGTGGGCATCACATGGGAATCATTTAGGAATCACGTGGTAATCACGTGTGAATCACGTTGGAATCATGCGTCAATCACGTGGGAATCACATGGGAGTCACTTGGGATTCACGTGGTAATCACGTTACAATCATGAGGGAATTACGTGTCAATCATGTGGGAATCACGTAGGAATCACGTGTCATTCATGTGGGAAACACGTGGGAATCACATGGGAATCACGTGGTAGTCACATCTCAATCACGTGTGAATCACGAGGGAATCACGTGTCAATCACATGGGAATCACCTGGGAATCACAGGGTAATCACCTGTCATTCACGTGGGAATCATGTGGGCATCACGTAGGAATCATGTGGGAATCAGGTGTCAATCACGTGGGAATAACTTGGGAAACAAGTGGGAATCACATGTCAATCACTTTGGAATCACGGGTCAATCATGTGGGAATCACGTGGAATCAGGCATCAATAATGTGGGAATCACGTGGGAATCACGTGGGAATCACCTGGGAATCACGTGGGAATCACGAGTCAATCACGTGGGAATCACGTGGGAATCACGGCTAATTCACATGGATATCAAATGGGAATCTCGTGTCAATCAAGTTGGAATCACGTAGGAATGACGTGTCAATCACGTGGGCGTCACGTGGGAATCGTTTGGGAATCACGTGGGAACCACGTGGGAATCACGAGGGAATGAGGTGTCAATCACGTGGGAATCACGTGGGAATCATGTGGGAATGACGTGTCAATCCCATGGGTATCACATGGGAATCACGTGGGAATCATGTGGGAATCACGTGTCAATCACATAGGAATCACGTATCAATCACGTGGGAATCACTTGGGAATCACGTGCCAATCACGAGTCAATCACGTGGGAATCACGTGGGAATCACGTGTCAATCACGTGGGAGTCACGTGGATATCACGTGGGAATCCCGTGGAAATCACGGGGGAATCACGTGTCAATCACGAGGGAATCACGTGTGAATCACGTGGGAATCAAGTGGGAATCACGTGTAAATCACGTGGGAATCACGTGGGAATCACGTGTCAATCATGTGTCAATCACGTGGGAATCACGTGTCAATATGTGTCAATCACGTGGTAATCACGTGGGAATCACGTGGGATCACGTGGGAATCACGTGACAATCATTTGTGAATCACGTGGTAATCACGTGTAAATCACGTGGGAATCACGTGGGAATCACAAGGAAATCACGTGGCATTCACGTGGGAATCACGTGTCAATCACGATGGAATCACTTGGGAATCACGTGTCAATCACGGGGGAATCACGTGGTAATCACGTGTAAATCACGTGGGAATCACGTGGGAATCACAAGGAAATCACGTGTCAATCACAAGGAAATCACGTGTCAATCACGTGGGAAACACGTGTCAATCACTTGGGAATCACGTGGGAATCACGTGTCAATCACGGGGGAATCACGTGTGAATCACGTGTGGATCACGTGTCAATCACGTGGGAATCACGTGGGAATCATGTGGGAATCACGTGTCAATCATGTGGGAATCACGTGGGAATCACGTGTCAATCAGGTGGGAATCAAGTGGGAATCAGGTCGGAATCTCGTGCCAATCACGTGGGAATCACGTGGGAATCACGTGGGAATCACGTGGGAATCACGTGGGAATCACGTGGGAATCACGTGACAAACATTTGGGAATCACGTGGGAATCAGTTGTCAATCACGTGGGAATCACGTGGGAATCACGTGGGAATCACGTGTCAATCACGTGTCAATCATGTGGGAATCACGTGGGAATCACATGGGAATCCCGAGTCAATCACGGGGGAATCACGTGGGAATCACGTGGGAATCACGTGGGAATCACGAGTCAATCACGAGGGAGTCACGTGGGAATCACGTGGGAATCCCGTGGAAATCACGTGGGAATCACTTGTCAATCACGAGTGAATCACGTGGGAATCACGTGTCAATCACGTGTCAATCACGTGGGAATCAACTGGACATCATGCATCAATCACGTGTCAATCACGTGGGAATCTCGGGGGAATCTCGTGGGAATCACGTGTCAATCACGTGGGAATAACGTGGGAATCACGTGTCAATCACTTGGGAATCACGTGGGAATCACGTGGAAAGCACGTGGGAAACACGTGTCAATCACTTGGGAATCACATGTGTATCACGTGATAATCACGTGGGAATCACGTGTAATTCACGTGGCAATCACGTGAGAATTACGTGGGAATCACGTGGGAATCAAGTGTCAATCACGTGGGAATCACGTGGGAAAAACTTGGGAATCACGTGTGAATCACCTGGGAATCACGAGGGAATCACGTGGGAATCATGTGGGAATCACGAGTGAATCACGTGTCAATCACGTGGTAATCATGTGGGAATTACGTGGGAATCACGTGTGGATCACGTGACAATCATTTGGGAATCACGTCGGAATCATGTGTCAATCATGTGGGAATCACGTGGGAATCACGTGTCAATCACGTGGGAATCATGTGGGAATTACGTGTCAATCATGTGGGAATCACGTTGGAATCATCTGGGAATCACGTGGGAATGACGTGAAAATCATTAGGGAATGACGTGGGAATCACGTGTCAATCACGGGGGAATCACGTGTGAATCACGTGTGAATCACGTGTCAATCACGTGGGAATCACGTGGGAATCATGTGAGAATCACGTGGGAATCACCTG
This sequence comes from Muntiacus reevesi, assembly GCF_963930625.1. Lineage (NCBI taxonomy): Eukaryota > Metazoa > Chordata > Mammalia > Artiodactyla > Cervidae > Muntiacus > Muntiacus reevesi. Next base: position 532,922 of record NW_027078022.1, on the reverse strand, counting down.
TCAATCATGTGGGAATCACGTGGGAATCACGTGTCAATCACGTGGGAATCATGGCGGAATCTCGTGCCAATCACGTGGGAATCACGTGGGAATCACGTGGGAATTACGTGGGAATCACGTGTCAATCACGTGGGAATCACGTGGGAATCACGTGACAATCATTTGGGAATCACGTGGGAATCAGGTGTCAATCACGTGGGAATCACGTGGGAATCACGTGGGAATCACGTGGGAATCACGTGTCAATCACGCGTCAATCACGTGGGAATCACGTGGGAATCTCGTGGGAATCCCGAGTCAATCACTTGGGAATCACGTGGGAATCACGTGGGAATCACGTATCATTCACGTGGGAATCACGTGGGAATCACGATTCAAACACGAGGGAGTCACGTGGGAATCACGTGGGAATCCCGTGGAAATCACGTGGGAATCACTTGTCAATCACGAGGGAATCTCGTGGGAATCACGTGTCAATCACGTGGGAATCACGTGGGAATCAAGTGGGAATCATGCTTCAATCTCGTGTGAATCACATGGGAGTCAAGTTGGAATAATGTGGGAATCACGTGGTAATCACGTGGGAATCAAGTGGTAATCACGTGTCAATCACGAGGGAATCATGAGGTAATCACGTTGGAATCACGAGTCAATCACTTGGGAATCACTTGGGAATCACGTAGGAATCACGTATCATTCACGTGGGAATCACGTATCAATCACGTGGGAATCACGTGGGAATCATGTGGGAATTACATGTCAATCACGTGGGAATCACGTGGGAATCACGTGTCAATCATGTGGGAATCACTTGGGAATCACATATCAATCACGTGGGAATCACGTGGGAATCACATTTAATCACGTGGAAATCACATGGGAATCTCGTGGGAATGACGTGTCAATCGCGTGGGCATCACGTGGGAATCATTTGGGAATCACGTGTCAATCACGTTGGAATCATATGGGAATCACGTGGGTATCACGTGGGAATAACGTGTCAATCACGTGGGAATCACGTGGGAATCACGTGGAAATCACGTGGAAATCACATGGGAATCTCGTGGGAATGACGTGTCAATCACGTGGGAATCACGAAGGAATCACATGTAAATCACGTGGGAATCACGTGGGAATCACGTGTCAATCACGTGGGAATCATGTGGGAATCACGTGGGAATGACGTGGGAATCACGTGACAATCATTTGGGAATCACCTGGAAATCACGTGTTAATCACGTGGGAATCACGTGGGAATCACGTAGGAATCACGTGGGAATCACGTGGGAATGTCGTGTCAATCATGTGGGAATCACGGGGGAATCACGTGGGAATCACGTGTCAATCACGTGGGTATCACGTGGGAATCAGGTGGGAATATCGTGTGAATCACGTGGGAATCACGTGTCATTCACATGGGAATTACGTGGGAATCACGTGGGAATCACGTGTCAATCACGTGGGAATCTCGTGGGAAACACGTGTCAATCACGTGGGAATAACGTGGGAATCACGTGTCAATCACTTGGGAATCATGTGGGAATCACGTGGAAAGCACGTGGAAAACACGTGTCAATCACTTGGGAATCACATGGGTATCACGTGATAATCACGTGGGAATCAAGTGTAATTCACGTGGCAATCACGTGAGAATTACGTGGGAATCACGTGGGAATCACATTTCAATCACATGGGAATCACGTGGGAATCATGCGTCAATCACGTGGGAATCACGTGGGAATCACGTGGGAATAACGGGGGAATCACGTGTCAATCACGTGGGAATCACGTGTCAATCACGTGGGAATCATGTGGGATTTACATGACAATCACGAATTAATCACGTGGGAATCACGTGGAAATCACATTAAATCACGTGGGCATCACGTGGGCATCACATGGGAATCATTTAGGAATCACGTGGGAATCACGTGTGAATCACGTTGGAATCATGCGTCCATCACGTGGGAATCACATGGGAGTCACGTGGGATTCACGTGGTAATCACGTTACAATCATGTGGGAATTACGTGTCAATCATGTGGGAATCACGTAGGAATCACGTGTCATTCATGTGGGAAACACGTGGGAATCACATGGGAATCACGTGGTAGTCACATCTCAATCACGTGTGAATCACGAGGGAATCACGTGTCAATCACGTGGGAATCACTTGGGAATCACAGGGTAATCACCTGTCATTCACGTGGGAATCATGTGGGCATCACGTGGGAATCATGTGGGAATCAGGTGTCAATCACGTAGGAATCACTTGGGAAACAAGTGGGAATCACGTGTCAATCACTTGGGAATCACGGGTCAATCATGTGGGAATCACGTGGAATCATGCATCAATAATGTGGGAATCACGTGGGAATCACGAGTCAATCACGTGTGAATCACGTGGGAATCACGGCTAATTCTCATGGATATCAAATGGGAATATCGTGTCAATCAAGTTGGAATCACGAAGGAATGACGTGTCAATCACGTGGGCGTCACGTGGGAATCGTTTGGGAATCACGTGGGAATCACGTGGGAATCACGAGGGAATGAGGTGTCAATCACGTGGGAATCACGTGGGAATCATGTGGGAATCACGTGTCAATCACGTAGGAATCACGTATCAAACACGTGGGAATCACTTGGGAATCACGTGCCAATCACGAGTCAATCACGTGGGAATCACGTGGGAATCACGTGTCAATCACGTGGGAGTCACGTGGATATCACGTGGGAATCCCGTGGAAATCACGGGGGAATCACGTGTCAATCACGAGGGAATGACGTGGGAATCACGTGGGAATCACGTGTAAATCACGTGGGAATCAAGTGGGAATCACGTGTAAATCACGTGGGAATCACGTGGGAATCACGTGTCAATCATGTGTCAATCACGTGGTAATCACGTGGGAATCACGTGGGATCACGTGGGAATCACGTGACAATCATTTGTGAATCACGTGGTAATCACGTGTAAATCACGTGGGAATCACGTGGGAATCACAAGGAAATCACGTGTCATTCACGTGGGAATCACGTGTCAATCACGATGGAATCACTTGGGAATCACGTGTCAATCACGGGGGAATCACGGGGTAATCACGTGTAAATCACGTGGGAATCACGTGGAAATCACCTGTCAATCACGTGGGAATCACGTTGGAATCACCTGGGAATCACGTGGGAATGACGTGAAAATCATTAGGGAATCACGTTGGAATCACGTGTCAATCACGGGGGAATCACGTGTGAATCACGTGTCAATCACGTGGGAATCACATGGGAATCATGTGGGAATCACGTGGGAATCACCTGTCAATCATGTGGGAATCACATGGGAATCACGTGTCAATCACGTGGGAATCACGGCGGAATCTCGTGCCAATCACGTGGGAATCACGTGGGAATCACGTGGGAATCACGTGGGAATTACGTGGGAATCACGTGTCAATCACGTGGGAATCACGTGGGAATCACGTGACAATCATTTGGGAATCACGTGGGAATCAGGTGTCAATCACGTGGGAATCACGTGGGAATCACGTGGGAATCACGTGGGAATCACGTGGCAATTACATGTCAATCACGTGGAAATCACGTGTCAATCACGTGGGAAGCACGTGGGAAGCACGTGGGAATCCCTTGTCAATCACGTGGAAATCACATGGGAATCGCGGGAGAATCACGTTGGAATCATGTGTCAATCACGTGGGAATCATGGGGGAATCACGTGTCAACCACGTGGGAATCACGTGGGAATCACGTGGGATTCACGTGTCAATCACTTGGGAATCACATGGGAATCACGTGAGAATCACGTGGGAATCAAGTGTCAATCACGGGGGAATCACGTGGGAATCACGTGAGAATCTCGTGTCATTCACGTGGGAATCACGTGTCAATCACGTTGGATTCACGTGGGAATCACGTGGGTGTCATGGTTTAATCACGTGGAAACACGTAGGAATCACTTGGGAATCACGTGTCAATCACATGGGAATCACGTGGGAATCACGTGTCAATCACCTGGGAATCACTTGGGAATCACGTATCAATCACTTGAGAATCACGTGGGAATCACGTGGGAATCACGTAGGAATCACATGGGAATCACGTGGGAATCACGTGTCAATCACTTTGGAATCACATGGGAATCACGTGAGAATCACATGTCAATCACGTGGGATTCACGTGGGAATCACGTGAGAATCTCGTGTCATTCACGTGGGAATCACGTGTCAATCACGTTGGATTCACGTGGGAATCACGTGGGTGTCATGGGTCAATCACGTAGAAACACGTGGGAATCAAGTGGGAATCACGTGTCAATCACATGGGAATCACGTGGGAATCACGTGTCAATCACGTGGGAATCACTTGGGAATCACGTATCAATCACTTGGGAATCACGTGGGAATCACGTGGGAATCACGTGTCAATCACGTGAATCAGGTGGAAATCACATTTAATCACGTGGAAATCACGTGGGAATCTCGTGTCAATCAAGTTGGAATCACGTGGGAATGACGTGTCAATCACGTGGGCATCACGTGGGAATCATTTGGAAATCACGTGTCAATCACGTTGGAATCACATGGGAATCACGTGGGAATCACGTGGGAATCACGTGTGAATCACGTGTCAATCACGTGGGAATCACGTGGGAATCACGTGGGTATCACGTGTCAATCATGTGGGAGTCCGTAGGAGTCACGTGGGAATCACATGGGAATCACGTGGTAATCACGTGGGAATCACGTTTGAATCACATGTCAATATCGTGGGAATAATGTGGGAATCACGTGTCAACCATGATGGAATAACGTGTGAATGACGTGGGAATCACGTGTCAATCACGTGGAAATCATGTGGGAATCAAGAGGTAATCACGCCTCAATCACGTGGGAATCACGTGGGAGTTACGTGGGAATCACATGGGAATCACGTGGGGATCACGTGGGAATCACGAGGGAATCACGTGTCAATCACGTGGGAATCACGTGGGAATCACGTGGGTATCACGTGTCAATCATGTGGGAGTCCGTAGGAGTCACGTGGGAATCACATGGGAATCACGTGGTAATCACGTGGGAATCACGTTGGAATCACGTGTCAATCACGTGAATCAGGTGGAAATCACATTTAATCACATGGAAATCACGTGGGAATCTCGTGTCAATCAAGTTGGAATCACGTGGGAATGACGTGTCAATCACGTGGGCATCACGTGGGAATCATTTGGAAATCACGTGTCAATCACGTTGGAATCACATGAGAATCACGTGTGAATCACGTGGGAATCACGTGGGAATCACGTGTCAATCACGTGGGAGTCCGTAGGAGTCACGTGGGAATCACATGGAAATCACGTGGTAATCACGTGGGAATCACGTTGGAATCACATGTCAATATCGTGGGAATCATGTGGGAATCACGTGTCAATCATGATGGAATTACGTGTGAATAACGTGGGAATCACGTGTCAATCACGTGGGCATCACGTGGGAATCATTTGGGAATCACGAGGGAATCACGTGGGAGTCACGTGGTAATCACGTGGGAATCACGTTGGAATCACATGTCAATATCGTGGGAATCATGTGGGAATCACGTGTCAATCATGATGGAATTACGTGTGAATAACGTGGGAATAACGTGTCAATCAAGTGGGAATCACGTGGCAGTCACGTGTCAATCACGTGGGTATCACGTGGGAATCATTTGGGAATCATGTGGGAATCACGTGGGAATCACGTGTCAATCACGTGGGAATCACGTGGCAATCACGTGTGAATGACATGTCAATCCCGTGAGAATCATGTTGGAATAAGGTGGGAATCACGTGTCAATCACCTGGGAATCACGTGGGATTCACGTGGGAATCACGTGTCAATCACGTGTCAATCATGTGAGAATCAAGTGGGAATCACCTGGAAAATACGTGTCAATCACGTGGGAATCACGTGGAAATCACGTGTCAATCACTTTGGAATCACGTGGGAATCATATGGGAATCACGTGTCAAGCACGTGGGAATCACATGTCAATTACGTGGAAATCACATTGGAGTCACGTGGGAATCACGTGGGAATCACGTGTAAATCACGTGGTAATCACGTGTGAATCACGTGTCAATCCCGTGGGAATCACGTGGGAATCACGTGGGAATCACGTGGGAATCATGCGTCAATCACGTGGGAATCACATGGGAGTCACGTGGTAATAAAATGGGAATCACGTGGTAATCACGTAGGAATCACGTGGGAATAACGTGTCAATCACGTGGGAATCATATGGTAATCACTTGTCAATCACGAGGGAATCAGGTAGGAATCACGTGTCAATCACGTGGGCATCACATGCGTATCACACGGGAATCATTTGGGAATCACTTTTCAATCACGTTGGAATCACGTGGGAATCAATTTTGAATCACATGGGAATCACGTGTCAATCACGTGGGAATCACGTGGGAATCACGTGTGTTCACGTGGGAATCACGTGACAATTATTTGGGAATCACGTGGGAATCACGTGTCAATCACGTGGGAATCACGTGGGAATCACGCGGAAATCACGTAGGAATCACACGGGAATCACGTGTCAATCACGATGGAATCACGTGGCACTCACGTTTCATTCACGTGGGAATCACATGTGAATCACGTGAGAATCTCGAGGACCTCACGTGTCAATCACGTGGGTATCACGTGGGAATCACGTAGGAATCACCTGTCAATCATGTAGGAATCACGTGGTAATCACGTGTCAATCACGTGGGAATCACGTCGGAGTCACGTGGGAATCACGTGGGAATCACGTGTCAATCACGTGGGAATCATGTGGGAGTCACGTGTCAATCACGTGGGAATCACGTTGGAATCACGTGGGAATCACTTGGGAATCACGAGTCAATCACGTGTCAATCACGTGGGAATCACGTGGGAATCACGTGGGAATCATGTGTCAATGGCATGGAAATCATGTGGGAATCACGTGGGAATCACTTGGGAATCACATGTCAATCATGTGCGAATCACATTGGAATCATGTTTGAATCACGTGTCAATCTCGTGGGAATCACGTGTCATTCACGTTGAAATTACGTGGGAATCACGTGTCAATCACGTGGGAAACCCGTGGGAATCACGTGTCAATCACGTGGGAATCACTTGGGAATCACATGGGAATCGCGTGTCAATCACGTGGGAATCACGTGGGAATCACATATCAATCACGTGGGAATCACGTGTCAATAACGTGGAAATCACATGGGAGTCACGTGGGAATTACGTGGGAATCACGTGGAAATCACGTAGGAATCACGTGGGAATAACGTGTCAATCACGTGGGTATCATGTGGGAATCACGTGTCAATCACGTGGGAATCACGTGTCAATCACGTGGGAATCACGTGGGAATGACGTGTCAATCACGTGGGCATCACGTGGGAATCACGTGGGAATCACTTGTGAATCACGTGGGAATCACATGGGAATCACGTGTCAATCACGTGGGAATCACGTGGTAATCATGTGGGAATCACGTTGGAATCCCGTGTCAATATCGTGGGAATCATGTGGGAACCACGTGTCAATCACGATGGAATTATGTGTGAATCACGTGGGAATCACGTGTCAATCACGTGTCAATCATGTGGGAATCACGTGGGAATCACGTGTCAATCACGTTGGAATCACATGGGAACACCGTCGGAATCTCGTGCCAATCACGTGGGAATCACGTGGGAATCACGTGGGAATCACGTGGGAATTACGTGGGAATCACGTGTCAATCACGTGGGAATCACGTGGGAATCACGTGACAATCATTTGGGAATCACGTGGGAATCAGGTGTCAATCACGTGGGAATCACGTGGGAATCACGTGGGAATCACGTGGGAATCACGTGGCAATTACATGTCAATCACGTGGAAATCACGTGTCAATCACGTGGGAAGCACGTGGGAAGCACGTGGGAATCCCTTGTCAATCACGTGGAAATCACATGGGAATCGCGTGAGAATCACGTGGGAATCATGTGTCAATCACGTGGGAATCATGGGGGAATCACGTGTCAACCACGTGGGAATCACGTGGGAATCACGTGGGAATCACGTGTCAATCACGTGGGAATCACGTGTCAATCACGTGGGAATCACGTGGGAATGACGTGTCAATCACGTGGGCATCACGTGGGAATCACGTGGGAATCACTTGTGAATCACGTGGGAATCACGTGGGAATCACGTGTCAATCACGTGGGAATCACGTGGTAATCATGTGGGAATCACGTTGGAATCCCGTGTCAATATCGTGGGAATCATGTGGGAACCACGTGTCAATCACGATGGAATTATGTGTGAATCACGTGGGAATCACGTGTCAATCATGTGGGAATCATGAGGGAGTCACGTGTCAATCAGGTGAGAATCACGAGGGCATCACGTGGGAATCATTTGGGAATCACGTGGGAATCACGGTGGAATCACGTGGGAATCACGTGTCAATCACGTGGGAATCACATGGCAATCACGTGGGAATGACATGGCAATCCCGTGGGAATCATGTGGGAATAAGGTGGGAATCACGTGTCAATAACGTGGGTATCACGTTGGAGTCACGTGGGAATCACGTGGGAATCACATGTCAATCAGGGGGAATCACGTGTGAATCACGTGTCAGTCACGTGGGAATCACGTGGGAATCATGTGGGAATCACGTGGGAATCACGTATCAATCATGTGGGAATCACGTGGGAATCACGTGTCAATCACGTTGGAATCACGTGGGAACAACGTCGGAATCTCGTGCCAATCACGTGGGAATCACGTGGGAATCACGTGGGAATCACGTGACAATCATTTGGGAATCACGTGGGAATCACGTGGGAATCACGTGACAATCATTTGGGAACCACGTGGGAATCACGTGTCAATCACGTGGGAATCACGTGGGAATCACGTGTCAATCACGTGTCAATCACGTGGGAATCACGTGGGAATCACGTGGGAATCCCGAGTCAATCACGGGGGAATCACGTGGGAATCACGTGGGAATCACGTGTCATTCACGTGGGAATCACGTGGGAATCACGAGTCAATCACGAGGGAGTCACGTGGGAATCACGTGTCAATCACGTGTCAATCACGTGGGAATCAAGTGGAAATCATGCATCAATCACGTGTCAATCACGTGGGAATCTCGGGGGAATCTCGTGGGAATCACGTGTCAATCACGTGGGAATAACGTGGGAATCACGTTTCAATCACTTGGGAATCACGTGGGAATCACGTGGAAAGCACGTGGGAAACACGTGTCAATCACTTGGGAATCACATGTGTATCACGTGATAATCACGTGGGAATCACGTGTAATTCACGTTGCAATCACGTGAGAATTACGTGGGAATCACGTGGGAATCAAGTATCAATCACGTGTGAATCACCTGGAAAAAACTTGGGAATCACGTGTCAATCACGTGGGAATCACGAGGGAATCACGTGGGAATCATGTGGGAATCAAGAGGGAATCACGTGTCAATCACGTGGGAATCATGTGGGAATTACGTTGGAATCACGTGTGGATCACGTGAAAATCATTTGGGAATCACGTCGGAATCACGTGTCAATCACGTGGGAATCACGTGGAAAAAACTTGGGAATCACGTGTCAATCACGTGGGAATCATGAGGGAATCACGTGTCAATCACGTGAGCATCACGAGGGCATCACGTGGGAATCATTTGGGAATCACGTGGGAATCACGGTGGAATCACGTGGGAATCACGTGTCAATCACGTGGGAATCACATGGCAATCACTTGGGAATGACATGGCAATCCCGTGGGAATCACGTGGGAATAAGGTGGGAATCACGTGTCAATAACGTGGGAATCACGTTGGAGTCACGTGGGAATCACGTGGGAATCACTTGTCAATCACGTGGGAATCACGTGGGAATCACGTGTCAATCCCGTGGGAATCACGTGGGAATCACGTAGGAATCAGGTGGGAATCACGTGGGAATCATGCGTCTATCACGTGGGAATCACATGGGAGTCACGTGGGAATCACGTGGGAGTCAATTAGGAATCACGTGGGAAGCATGTGCAAATCACGTGTCAATCACTTGGGAATCACATGGGAATCACGTGATAATCACGTGGGAATCACGTGTCAATCACGTGGGAATCATGTGAGCATCACATGGGAATCACGTGTCAATCATGTGGGAAGCACGTGGGAATCACGTGGGAATCACGTGTCAATCACCTGGGAATCACGTGTCAATCACGTGGGAATCACGTGGGAATCATGCGTCAATCACGTGGGAATCAAGTGGGAGTCAAGTAGAATCACGTGGGAATCACGTGGGAATCACGTGGGTATCACGTGTCCATCACGTGGGAGTCATGTGGGAATCACGTGTCAATCACGTGGGAATCACGTGGGAATAAGGTGGGAATCACGTGTCAATCACGTGGGAATCACGTGGGAATCACGTGGGATTCACGTGGGAATCACGTGTTAATGACGTGTCAATCATGTGAGAATCAAGTGGGAATCACGTGGAAATCACGTGTCAATCACGTGGGAATCACGTGGGCATCACGTGTCTATCACGTTGGAATCACGTGGGAATCACATGTCAATTACGTGGGAGTCACGTTGGAGTCACGTGGGAATCACGTGGGAATCACGTGTCAATCACGTGGGAATCACATGTCAATTACGTGGGAGTCTCGTTGGAGTCACGTGGGAGTCACGAGGGAATCACGTATCAATCACGTGGGAATCACGTGGGAATCACGTGTCAATCCCATGGGAATCACGGGGGAATCTCGTAGGAATCACGTGGGAATCACGTGGGAATCATGCGTCAATCACGTGGGAATCACATGGGAGTCACGTGGGATTCACGTGGTAATCACGTGGCAATCATGTGGGAATTACGTGTCAATCACGTGGGAATCACGTAGGAATCACGTGTCATTCATGTGGGAATAACGTGGGAATCACATGGGAATCACGTGGGAATCACATGTCATTCACGTGGGAATCACGTGGGCATCACGTAGGAATCATGTGGGAATCAGGTGTCAATCACGTGGGAATCACAAGGGAAACAAGTGGGAAACACGTGTCAATCACTTGGGAATCACGTGTGAGTCACGTGGGAATCACATGGGAATCACGTGTCAATCATGTGGGAATCACGTGGAATCATGCATCAATAATGTGGGAATCACGTGGGAATCAGGTGGGAATCACGTGGGAATCACATGGGAATCACGTGGGAATCACGAGTCAATCACGTGGGAATCACGTGGGAATCACGTCTAATTCACGTGGATATCAAATGGGAATCTCGTGTCAATCAAGTTGGAATCACGTGGGAATGACATGTCAATCACGTGGGCATAACGTGGGAATCGTTTGTTAATCACGTTGGAATCACGTGAAATCACGTGGAAATGAAGTGTCAATCACGTGGGAATCACGTGGGAATCACGGGGTAATCACGTGTCAATCCCATCCGTATCACGTGGGAATCACGTGGGAATCATGTGGGTATCACGTGTCAATCACGTAGGAATCACGTGTCAATCACGTGGGAATCACGTGGGAATCACGTGTCAATCACGTGGGAGTCACGTGGATATCACGTGGGAATCCCGTGGAAATCACGGGGGAATCACGTGTCAATCACGAGGGAATCACGTGGGAATCACGTGTCAATCACGTGGGAAACACGTGTCAATCACGTGGGAATCACGTGGGAATCACGTGGGAATCACGTGTGAATCACGTGTGAATCACGTGGGAATCAGGTGGGAATCACGTGTCAATCACGTGGGAATCACGTGTGAATCACGTGTCAATCACGTGGGAATCACGTGTGAATCACTTGTCAATCACGAGGGAATCACGTGGGAATATCGTGTCAATCACGTGGGAAACACGTGTCAATCACGTGGGAATCACGGGAATCACGTGGGATCACGTGGGAATCACGTGACAATCATTTGGGAATCACGTGGTAATCACGTGTAAATCACGTGGGAATCACGTGGGAATCACGAGGAAATCACGTGTCAATCACGTGGGAATCACGTGTCAATCACGTGGGAATCACATGGGAATCACGTGTCAATCACGATGGAATCACTTGGGAATCACATGTCAATCACGTGGGAATCACGTGTGAATCACGTGAGAATCTCGTGGGCCTCACGTGTCAATCACGTGGGTATCACGTGGGAATCACGTAGGAATCACGTGTCAATCACGTAGGAATCACGTCCTAATCACATGTCAATCACGTGGGAATCACTTTGGAGTCACGTGTTAATCACGTGGGAATCACGTGTCAATGACGTAGGAATCACGTCCTAATCACATGTCAATCACGTGGGAATCACGTCGGAGTCATGTGGGAATCACGTGGGAATCACGTGTCAATCACCTGGGAATCACGTGTCAATCACGTGGTAATCACGCCTCAATCACGTGGGAATCACGTGGGATTCATGTGTCAATCACGTGGAAATCACGAGGGAGTCACGTGGGAATCACGTGGGAATCACGTGTTAATCACGTGGAAATCACGTGGCAAACACTTGGGACTCACGTGGGAATCACATTTGAATCACGTGTCAATCACGTGGGAATCACGTGGGAATCACGTGGGAATCACGTGTCAATCACGTGGGAATCACGTTGGAATCATCTGGGAATCACGTGGGAATGACGTGAAAATCAATAGGGAATCACGTGGGAATCACGTGTCAATCACGGGGGAATCACGTGTGATTCACGTGTGAATCACGTGTGAATCACGTGGGAATCACGTGGGAATCATGTGGGAATCACGTGGGAATCACCTGTCAATTATGTGGGAATCACGTGGGAATCACGAGTCAATCACGTGGGAATCACGGCGGAATCTCGTGCCAATCACGTGGGAATCACGTGGGAATTACGTGGGAATCACGTGTCAATCACGTGGGAATCACGTGGGAATCACGTGACAATCAGTTGGGAATCACGTGGGAATCAGGTGTCAATCACGTGGGAATGACGTGGGAATCACGTGGGAATCACGTGTAAATCACGTGGGAATCAAGTGGGAATCACGTGTAAATCACGTGGGAATCACGTGGGAATCACGTGTCAATCATGTGTCAATCACGTGGTAATCACGTGGGAATCACGTGGGATCACGTGGGAATCACGTGACAATCATTTGTGAATCACGTGGTAATCACGTGTAAATCACGTGGGAATCACGTGGGAATCACAAGGAAATCACGTGTCATTCACGTGGGAATCACGTGTCAATCACGATGGAATCACTTGGGAATCACGTGTCAATCACGGGGGAATCACGTGGTAATCACGTGTAAATCACGTGGGAATCACAAGGAAATCACGTGTCAATCACAAGGAAATCACGTGTCAATCACGTGGGAAACACGTGTCAATCACTTGGGAATCACGTGGAAATCACGTGTCAATCACGGGGGATTCACGTGTGAATCACGTGTGAATCACGTGTCAATCACGTGGGAATCACGTGGGAATCATGTGGGAATCACGTGGGAATCACGTGTCAATCATGTGGGAATCACGTGGGAATCACGTGTCAATCACGTGGGAATCACGTGGGAATCACGTCGGAATCTCGTGCCAATCACGTGGGAATCACGTGGGAATCACGTGGGAATCACGTGGAAATCACGTGGGAATTACGTGGGAATCACGTGTCAATCACGTGGGAATCACGTGGGAATCACGTGGGAATCACGTGACAATCATTTGGGAATCACGTGGGAATCAGGTGTCAATCACGTGGGAATCACGTGGGAATCACGTGGGAATCACGTGTCAATCACGTGGGAATCACGTGGGAATCACGTGGGAATCACGTGGGAATCCCGAGTCAATCACGGGGGAATCACGTGGGAATCACGTGGGAATCACGTGGGAATCCCGAGTCAATCACGGGGGAATCACGTGGGAATCACGTGGGAATCACGTGTAAATCACGTGGGAATCTCGTGGGAATCACGTGTCAATCACGTGGGAATAACTTGGGAATCACCAGTCAATCACTTGGGAATCATGTGGGAATCACGTGTCAATCACGTGGGAATCACGTGGGAATAATGTGGGAATCACGTGTCAATCAGGAGGGAATCACGTGGGAATCACGTGGGAATCACGTGTTAATCACGTGGGAATCACGTGGGAATAACGTGGGAATCACGTGTCAATCAGGAGGGAATCACGTGGGAATCACGTGGGAATCACGTGTCAATCACGTGGGAATCAAGTGGGAATAACGTGGGTATCACGTGTCAATGAGGTGGGAATCAAATGGGAATCACGTGGGAATCACGTGTCAATCACGTGGGAATCATGTGGGAATTACGTGACAATCACGAGTTAATCACGTGGGAATCACGTGGAAATCACATTAAATCACGTGGGCATCACGTGGGCATCACATGGGAATCATTTAGGAATCACGTGGGAATCACGTGTGAATCACGTTGGAATCATGCGTCAATCACGTGGGAATCACATGGGAGTCACGTGGGATTCACGTGGTAATCACGTTACAATCATGTGGGAATTACGTGTCAATCATGTGGGAATCACGTAGGAATCACGTGTCATTCATGTGGGAAACACGTGGGAATCACATGGGAATCACGTGGTAGTCACATCTCAATCACGTGTGAATCACGAGGGAATCACGTGTCAATCATGTGGGAATTACTTGGGAATCACAGGGTAATCACCTGTCATTCACGTGGGAATCATGTGGGCATCACGTGGGAATCATGTGGGAATCAGGTGTCAATCACGTGGGAATCACTTGGGAAACAAGTGGGAATCACGTGTCAATCACTTGGGAATCACGGGACAATCATGTGGGAATCACGTGGAATCATGCATCAATAATGTGGAATCACGTGGGAATCACGTGGGAATCACGTGGGAATCACGTGGGAATCACGAGTCAATCACGTGGGAATCACGTGGGAATCACGGCTAATTCACATGGATATCAAATGGGAATCTCGTGTCAATCAAGTTGGAATCACGTAGGAATGACGTGTCAATCACGTGGGCGTCACGTGGGAATCGTTTGGGAATCACGTGGGAATCACATGGGAATCACGAGGGAATGAGGTGTCAATCACGTGGGAATCACGTGGGAATCATGTGGGAATCACGTGTCAATCACGTAGGAATCACGTACCAATCACATGGGAATCACTTGGGAATCACGTGCCAATCACGTGTCAATCACGTGGGAATCACGTGTCAATCACGTGGGAGTCACGTGGATATCACGTGGGAATCCCGTGGAAATCACGGGGGAATCACGTGTCAATCATGAGGGAATCACGTGGGAATCACGTGGGAATCACGTGGGAATCACGTGTCAATCACGTGGGAATCAAGTGGGAATCACGTGTAAATCACGTGGGAATCACGTGTCAATCATGTGTCAATCACGTGGTAATCACGTGGGAATCACGTGGGATCACGTGGGAATCACGTGACAATCATTTGTGAATCACGTGGTAATCACGTGTAAATCACGTGGGAATCACGTGGGAATCACAAGGAAATCACGTGTCATTCACGTGGGAATCACGTGTCAATCACGATGGAATCACTTGGGAATCACGTGTCAATCACGGGGGAATCACGTGGTAATCACGTGTAAATCACGTGGGAATCACGTAGGAATCACAAGGAAATCACGTGTCAATCACAAGGAAATCACGTGTCAATCACGTGGGAAACACGTGTCAATCACTTGGGAATCACGTGGGAATCACGTGTCAATCACGGGGGAATCACGTGTGAATCACGTGTGAATCACGTGTCAATCACGTGGGAATCACGTGGGAATCATGTGGGAATCACGTGGGAATCACGTGGGAATCACATGGGAATTACGTGGGAATCACGTGGGAATCACGTGGGAATCACGTGGGAATCACGTGACAATCATTTGGGAATCACGTGGGAATCACGTGGGAATTACGTGGGAATCACGTGGGAGTTACGTGGGAATCACGTGGGAATCACGTGGGAATCACGTGTCAATCACGTGTCAATCACGTGGGAATCACGTGGGAATCACGTGGGAATCCCGAGTCAATCACGGGGGAATCACGTGGGAATCACGTGGGAATCACGTGGGAATCCCGAGTCAATCACGGTGGAATCACGTGGGAATCACGTGGGAATCACGTGTCAATCATGTGGGAATCTCGTGGGAATCACGTGTCAATCACGTGGGAATAACGTGGAAATCACGTGTCAATCACTTGGGAATCATGTGGGCATCACGTGGAAAGCACGTGGAAAACACGTGTCAATCACTTGGGAATCACATGGGTATCACGTGATAATCACGTGGGAATCAAGTGTAATTCACGTGGCAATCACGTGAGAATTACGTGGGAATCACGTGGGAATCACGTTTCAATCACATGGGAATCACGTGGGAATCATGCGTCCATCACGTGGGAATCACGTGGGAATCACGTGGGAATCACGTGTCAATCACGTGGGAATCACGTGGGAATAACGTGGGAATCACGTGTCAATCAGGAGGGAATCACGTGGGAATCACGTGGGAATCACGTGTCAATCACGTGGGAATCAAGTGGGAATAACGTGGGTATCACGTGTCAATGAGGTGGGAATCAAATGGGAATCACGTGGGAATCACGTGTCAATCACGTGGGAATCATGTGGGAATTACGTGACAATCACGAGTTAACAACATGGGAATCACGTGGAAATCACATTAAATCACGTGGGCATCACGTGGGCATCACATGGGAATCATTTAGGAATCACGTGGTAATCACGTGTGAATCACGTTGGAATCATGCGTCAATCACGTGGGAATCACATGGGAGTCACGTGGGATTCACGTGGTAATCACGTTACAATCATGAGGGAATTACGTGTCAATCATGTGGGAATCACGTAGGAATCACGTGTCATTCATGTGGGAAACACGTGGGAATCACATGGGAATCACGTGGTAGTCACATCTCAATCACGTGTGAATCACGAGGGAATCACGTGTCAATCACATGGGAATCACCTGGGAATCACAGGGTAATCACCTGTCATTCACGTGGGAATCATGTGGCCATCACGTAGGAATCATGTGGGAATCAGGTGTCAATCACGTGGGAATCTCGGGGGAATCTCGTGGGAATCACGTGTCAATCACGTGGGAATAACGTGGGAATCACGTGTCAATCATGTGGGAAACACGTGGGAATCACATGGGAATCACGTGGTAGTCACATCTCAATCACGTGTGAATCACGAGGGAATCACGTGTCAATCATGTGGGAATTACTTGAGAATCACAGGGTAATCACCTGTCATTCACGTGGGAATCATGTGGGCATCACGTGGGAATCATGTGGGAATCAGGTGTCAATCACGTGGGAATCACTTGGGAAACAAGTGGGAATCACGTGTCAATCACTTGGGAATCACGGGACAATCATGTGGGAATCACGTGGAATCATGCATCAATAATGTGGAATCACGTGGGAATCACGTGGGAATCACGTGGGAATCACGTGGGAATCACGAGTCAATCACGTGGGAATCACGTGGGAATCACGGCTAATTCACATGGATATCAAATGGGAATCTCGTGTCAATCAAGTTGGAATCACGTAGGAATGACGTGTCAATCACGTGGGCGTCACGTGGGAATCGTTTGGGAATCACGTGGGAACCACGTGGGAATCACGAGGGAATGAGGTGTCAATCACGTGGGAATCACGTGGGAATCATGTGGGAATGATGTGTCAATCCCATGGGTATCACATGGGAATCACGTGGGAATCATGAGGGAATCACGTGTCAATCACATAGGAATCACGTATCAATCACGTGGGAATCACTTGGGAATCACGTGCCAATCACGAGTCAATCACGTGGGAATCACGTGGGAATCACGTGTCAATCACGTGGGAGTCACGTGGATATCACGTGGGAATCCCGTGGAAATCACGGGGGAATCACATGTCAATCACGAGGGAATCACGTGTGAATCACGTGGGAATCAAGTGGGAATCACGTGTAAATCACGTGGGAATCACGTGGGAATCACGTGTCAATCATGTGTCAATCACGTGGGAATCACGTGTCAATATGTGTCAATCACGTGGTAATCACGTGGGAATCACGTGGGATCACGTGAGAATCACGTGACAATCATTTGTGAATCACGTGGTAATCACGTGTAAATCACGTGGGAATCACGTGGGAATCACAAGGAAATCACGTGGCATTCACGTGGGAATCACGTGTCAATCACGATGGAATCACTTGGGAATCACGTGTCAATCACGGGGGAATCACGTGGTAATCACGTGTAAATCACGTGGGAATCACAAGGAAATCACGTGTCAATCACAAGGAAATCACGTGTCAATCACGTGGGAAACACGTGTCAATCACTTGGGAATCACGTGGGAATCACGTGTCAATCACGGGGGAATCACGTGTGAATCACGTGTGGATCACGTGTCAATCACGTGGGAATCACGTGGGAATCATGTGGGAATCACGTGTCAATCATGTGGGAATCACGTGGGAATCACGTGTCAATCAGGTGGGAATCAAGTGGGAATCAGGTCGGAATCTCGTGCCAATCACGTGGGAATCACGTGGGAATCACGTGGGAATCACGTGGGAATCACGTGGGAATCACGTGGGAATCACGTGACAAACATTTGGGAATCACGTGGGAATCAGTTGTCAATCACGTGGGAATCACGTGGGAATCACGTGGGAATCACGTGTCAATCACGTGTCAATCATGTGGGAATCACGTGGGAATCACATGGGAATCCCGAGTCAATCACGGGGGAATCACGTGGGAATCACGTGGGAATCACGTGGGAATCACGAGTCAATCACGAGGGAGTCACGTGGGAATCACGTGGGAATCCCGTGGAAATCACGTGGGAATCACTTGTCAATCACGAGTGAATCACGTGGGAATCACGTGTCAATCACGTGTCAATCACGTGGGAATCAACTGGACATCATGCATCAATCACGTGTCAATCACGTGGGAATCTCGGGGGAATCTCGTGGGAATCACGTGTCAATCACGTGGGAATAACGTGGGAATCACGTGTCAATCATGTGGGAAACACGTGGGAATCACATGGGAATCACGTGGTAGTCACATCTCAATCACGTGTGAATCACGAGGGAATCACGTGTCAATCATGTGGGAATTACTTGAGAATCACAGGGTAATCACCTGTCATTCACGTGGGAATCATGTGGGCATCACGTGGGAATCATGTGGGAATCAGGTGTCAATCACGTGGGAATCACTTGGGAAACAAGTGGGAATCACGTGTCAATCACTTGGGAATCACGGGACAATCATGTGGGAATCACATGGAATCATGCATCAATAATGTGGAATCACGTGGGAATCACGTGGGAATCACGAGTCAATCACGTGGGAATCACGTGGGAATCACGGCTAATTCACATGGATATCAAATGGGAATCTCGTGTCAATCAAGTTGGAATCACGTAGGAATGACGTGTCAATCACGTGGGCGTCACGTGGGAATCGTTTGGGAATCACGTGGGAATCACATGGGAATCACGAGGGAATGAGGTGTCAATCACGTGGGAATCACGTGGGAATCATGTGGGAATCACGTGTCAATCACGTAGGAATCACGTATCAATCACATGGGAATCACTTGGGAATCACGTGCCAATCACGTGTCAATCACGTGGGAATCACGTGTCAATCACGTGGGAGTCACGTGGATATCACGTGGGAATCCCGTGGAAATCACGGGGGAATCACGTGTCAATCACGAGGGAATCACGTGGGAATCACGTGGGAATCACGTGGGAATCACGTGTCAATCACGTGGGAATCAAGTGGGAATCACGTGTAAATCACGTGGGAATCACGTGTCAATCATGTGTCAATCACGTGGTAATCACGTGGGAATCACGTGGGATCACGTGGGAATCACGTGACAATCATTTGTGAATCACGTGGTAATCACGTGTAAATCACGTGGGAATCACGTGGGAATCACAAGGAAATCACGTGTCATTCACGTGGGAATCACGTGTCAATCACGATGGAATCACTTGGGAATCACGTGTCAATCACGGGGGAATCACGTGGTAATCACGTGTAAATCACGTGGGAATCACGTAGGAATCACAAGGAAATCACGTGTCAATCACAAGGAAATCACGTGTCAATCACGTGGGAAACACGTGTCAATCACTTGGGAATCACGTGGGAATCACGTGTCAATCACGGGGGAATCACGTGTGAATCACGTGTGAATCACGTGTCAATCACGTGGGAATCACGTGGGAATCATGTGGGAATCACGTGGGAATCACGTGGGAATCACATGGGAATTACGTGGGAATCACGTGGGAATCACGTGGGAATCACGTGACAATCATTTGGGAATCACGTGGGAATCACGTGGGAATTACGTGGGAATCACGTGGGAATTACTTGGGAATCACGTGGGAATCACGTGGGAATCACGTGTCAATCACGTGTCAATCACGTGGGAATCACGTGGGAATCACGTGGGAATCCCGAGTCAATCACGGGGGAATCACGTGGGAATCACGTGGGAATCACGTGGGAATCCCGAGTCAATCACGGGGGAATCACGTGGGAATCACGTGGGAATCACGTGTCAATCATGTGGGAATCTCGTGGGAATCACGTGTCAATCACGTGGGAATAACGTGGAAATCACGTGTCAATCACTTGGGAATCAAGTGGGCATCACGTGGAAAGCACGTGGAAAACACGTGTCAATCACTTGGGAATCACATGGGTATCACGTGATAATCACGTGGGAATCAAGTGTAATTCACGTGGCAATCACGTGAGAATTACCTGGGAATCACGTGGGAATCACGTTTCAATCACATGGGAATCACGTGGGAATCATGCGTCCATCACGTGGGAATCACGTGGGAATCACGTGGGAATCACGTGTCAATCACGTGGGAATCACGTGGGAATAACGTGGGAATCACGTGTCAATCAGGAGGGAATCACGTGGGAATCACGTGGGAATCACGTGTCAATCACGTGGGAATCAAGTGGGAATAACGTGGGTATCACGTGTCAATGAGGTGGGAATCAAATGGGAATCACGTGGGAATCACGTGTCAATCACGTGGGAATCATGTGGGAATTACGTGACAATCACGAGTTAACAACATGGGAATCACGTGGAAATCACATTAAATCACGTGGGCATCACGTGGGCATCACATGGGAATCATTTAGGAATCACGTGGTAATCACGTGTGAATCACGTTGGAATCATGCGTCAATCACGTGGGAATCACATGGGAGTCACTTGGGATTCACGTGGTAATCACGTTACAATCATGAGGGAATTACGTGTCAATCATGTGGGAATCACGTAGGAATCACGTGTCATTCATGTGGGAAACACGTGGGAATCACATGGGAATCACGTGGTAGTCACATCTCAATCACGTGTGAATCACGAGGGAATCACGTGTCAATCACATGGGAATCACCTGGGAATCACAGGGTAATCACCTGTCATTCACGTGGGAATCATGTGGGCATCACGTAGGAATCATGTGGGAATCAGGTGTCAATCACGTGGGAATAACTTGGGAAACAAGTGGGAATCACATGTCAATCACTTTGGAATCACGGGTCAATCATGTGGGAATCACGTGGAATCAGGCATCAATAATGTGGGAATCACGTGGGAATCACGTGGGAATCACCTGGGAATCACGTGGGAATCACGAGTCAATCACGTGGGAATCACGTGGGAATCACGGCTAATTCACATGGATATCAAATGGGAATCTCGTGTCAATCAAGTTGGAATCACGTAGGAATGACGTGTCAATCACGTGGGCGTCACGTGGGAATCGTTTGGGAATCACGTGGGAACCACGTGGGAATCACGAGGGAATGAGGTGTCAATCACGTGGGAATCACGTGGGAATCATGTGGGAATGACGTGTCAATCCCATGGGTATCACATGGGAATCACGTGGGAATCATGTGGGAATCACGTGTCAATCACATAGGAATCACGTATCAATCACGTGGGAATCACTTGGGAATCACGTGCCAATCACGAGTCAATCACGTGGGAATCACGTGGGAATCACGTGTCAATCACGTGGGAGTCACGTGGATATCACGTGGGAATCCCGTGGAAATCACGGGGGAATCACGTGTCAATCACGAGGGAATCACGTGTGAATCACGTGGGAATCAAGTGGGAATCACGTGTAAATCACGTGGGAATCACGTGGGAATCACGTGTCAATCATGTGTCAATCACGTGGGAATCACGTGTCAATATGTGTCAATCACGTGGTAATCACGTGGGAATCACGTGGGATCACGTGGGAATCACGTGACAATCATTTGTGAATCACGTGGTAATCACGTGTAAATCACGTGGGAATCACGTGGGAATCACAAGGAAATCACGTGGCATTCACGTGGGAATCACGTGTCAATCACGATGGAATCACTTGGGAATCACGTGTCAATCACGGGGGAATCACGTGGTAATCACGTGTAAATCACGTGGGAATCACGTGGGAATCACAAGGAAATCACGTGTCAATCACAAGGAAATCACGTGTCAATCACGTGGGAAACACGTGTCAATCACTTGGGAATCACGTGGGAATCACGTGTCAATCACGGGGGAATCACGTGTGAATCACGTGTGGATCACGTGTCAATCACGTGGGAATCACGTGGGAATCATGTGGGAATCACGTGTCAATCATGTGGGAATCACGTGGGAATCACGTGTCAATCAGGTGGGAATCAAGTGGGAATCATGTCGGAATCTCGTGCCAATCACATGGGAATCACGTGGGAATCACGTGGGAATCACGTGGGAATCACGTGGGAATCACGTGGGAATCACGTGACAAACATTTGGGAATCACGTGGGAATCAGTTGTCAATCACGTGGGAATCACGTGGGAATCACGTGGGAATCACGTGTCAATCACGTGTCAATCATGTGGGAATCACGTGGGAATCACATGGGAATCCCGAGTCAATCACGGGGGAATCACGTGGGAATCACGTTGGAATCACGTGGGAATCACGAGTCAATCACGAGGGAGTCACGTGGGAATCACGTGGGAATCCCGTGGAAATCACGTGGGAATCACTTGTCAATCACGAGTGAATCACGTGGGAATCACGTGTCAATCACGTGTCAATCACGTGGGAATCAACTGGACATCATGCATCAATCACGTGTCAATCACGTGGGAATCTCGGGGGAATCTCGTGGGAATCACGTGTCAATCACGTGGGAATAACGTGGGAATCACGTGTCAATCACTTGGGAATCACGTGGGAATCACGTGGAAAGCACGTGGGAAACACGTGTCAATCACTTGGGAATCACATGTGTATCACGTGATAATCACGTGGGAATCACGTGTAATTCACGTGGCAATCACGTGAGAATTACGTGGGAATCACGTGGGAATCAAGTGTCAATCACGTGGGAATCACGTGGGAAAAACTTGGGAATCACGTGTGAATCACCTGGGAATCACGAGGGAATCACGTGGGAATCATGTGGGAATCACGAGTGAATCACGTGTCAATCACGTGGTAATCATGTGGGAATTACGTGGGAATCACGTGTGGATCACGTGACAATCATTTGGGAATCACGTCGGAATCATGTGTCAATCATGTGGGAATCACGTGGGAATCACGTGTCAATCACGTGGGAATCATGTGGGAATTACGTGTCAATCATGTGGGAATCACGTTGGAATCATCTGGGAATCACGTGGGAATGACGTGAAAATCATTAGGGAATGACGTGGGAATCACGTGTCAATCACGGGGGAATCACGTGTGAATCACGTGTGAATCACGTGTCAATCACGTGGGAATCACGTGGGAATCATGTGAGAATCACGTGGGAATCACCTGTCAATCATGTGGGAATCACGTGGGAATCACGTGTCAATCACGTGGGAATCATGGCGGAATCTCGTGCCAATCACGTGGGAATCACGTGGGAATCACGTGGGAATTACGTGGGAATCACGTGTCAATCACGTGGGAATCACGTGGGAATCACGTGACAATCATTTGGGAATCACGTGGGAATCAGGTGTCAATCACGTGGGAATCACGTGGGAATCACGTGGGAATCACGTGGGAATCACGTGTCAATCACGCGTCAATCACGTGGGAATCACGTGGGAATCTCGTGGGAATCCCGAGTCAATCACTTGGGAATCACGTGGGAATCACGTGGGAATCACGTATCATTCACGTGGGAATCACGTGGGAATCACGATTCAAACACGAGGGAGTCACGTGGGAATCACGTGGGAATCCCGTGGAAATCACGTGGGAATCACTTGTCAATCACGAGGGAATCTCGTGGGAATCACGTGTCAATCACGTGGGAATCACGTGGGAATCAAGTGGGAATCATGCTTCAATCTCGTGTGAATCACATGGGAGTCAAGTTGGAATAATTTGGGAATCACGTGGTAATCACGTGGGAATCAAGTGGTAATCACGTGTCAATCACGAGGGAATCATGAGGTAATCACGTTGGAATCACGAGTCAATCACTTGGGAATCACTTGGGAATCACGTAGGAATCACGTATCATTCACGTGGGAATCACGTATCAATCACGTGGGAATCACGTGGGAATCATGTGGGAATTACATGTCAATCACGTGGGAATCACGTGGGAATCACGTGTCAATCATGTGGGAATCACTTGGGAATCACATATCAATCACGTGGGAATCACGTGGGAATCACATTTAATCACGTGGAAATCACATGGGAATCTCGTGGGAATGACGTGTCAATCGCGTGGGCATCACGTGGGAATCATTTGGGAATCACGTGTCAATCACGTTGGAATCATATGGGAATCACGTGGGTATCACGTGGGAATAACGTGTCAATCACGTGGGAATCACGTGGGAATCACGTGGAAATCACGTGGAAATCACATGGGAATCTCGTGGGAATGACGTGTCAATCACGTGGGAATCACGAAGGAATCACATGTAAATCACGTGGGAATCACGTGGGAATCACGTGTCAATCACGTGGGAATCATGTGGGAATCACGTGGGAATGACGTGGGAATCACGTGACAATCATTTGGGAATCACCTGGAAATCACGTGTTAATCACGTGGGAATCACGTGGGAATCACGTAGGAATCACGTGGGAATCACGTGGGAATGTCGTGTCAATCATGTGGGAATCACGGGGGAATCACGTGGGAATCACGTGTCAATCACGTGGGTATCACGTGGGAATCAGGTGGGAATATCGTGTGAATCACGTGGGAATCACGTGTCATTCACATGGGAATTACGTGGGAATCACGTGGGAATCACGTGTCAATCACGTGGGAATCTCGTGGGAAACACGTGTCAATCACGTGGGAATAACGTGGGAATCACGTGTCAATCACTTGGGAATCATGTGGGAATCACGTGGAAAGCACGTGGAAAACGCGTGTCAATCACTTGGGAATCACATGGGTATCACGTGATAATCACGTGGGAATCAAGTGTAATTCACGTGGCAATCACGTGAGAATTACGTGGGAATCACGTGGGAATCACATTTCAATCACATGGGAATCACGTGGGAATCATGCGTCAATCACGTGGGAATCACGTGGGAATCACGTGGGAATAACGGGGGAATCACGTGTCAATCACGTGGGAATCACGTGTCAATCACGTGGGAATCATGTGGGATTTACATGACAATCACGAATTAATCACGTGGGAATCACGTGGAAATCACATTAAATCACGTGGGCATCACGTGGGCATCACATGGGAATCATTTAGGAATCACGTGGGAATCACGTGTGAATCACGTTGGAATCATGCGTCCATCACGTGGGAATCACATGGGAGTCACGTGGGATTCACGTGGTAATCACGTTACAATCATGTGGGAATTACGTGTCAATCATGTGGGAATCACGTAGGAATCACGTGTCATTCATGTGGGAAACACGTGGGAATCACATGGGAATCACGTGGTAGTCACATCTCAATCACGTGTGAATCACGAGGGAATCACGTGTCAATCACGTGGGAATCACTTGGGAATCACAGGGTAATCACCTGTCATTCACGTGGGAATCATGTGGGCATCACGTGGGAATCATGTGGGAATCAGGTGTCAATCACGTAGGAATCACTTGGGAAACAAGTGGGAATCACGTGTCAATCACTTGGGAATCACGGGTCAATCATGTGGGAATCACGTGGAATCATGCATCAATAATGTGGGAATCACGTGGGAATCACGAGTCAATCACGTGTGAATCACGTGGGAATCACGGCTAATTCTCATGGATATCAAATGGGAATATCGTGTCAATCAAGTTGGAATCACGAAGGAATGACGTGTCAATCACGTGGGCGTCACGTGGGAATCGTTTGGGAATCACGTGGGAATCACGTGGGAATCACGAGGGAATGAGGTGTCAATCACGTGGGAATCACGTGGCAATCATGTGGGAATCACGTGTCAATCACGTAGGAATCACGTATCAAACACGTGGGAATCACTTGGGAATCACGTGCCAATCACGAGTCAATCACGTGGGAATCACGTGGGAATCACGTGTCAATCACGTGGGAGTCACGTGGATATCACGTGGGAATCCCGTGGAAATCACGGGGGAATCACGTGTCAATCACGAGGGAATGACGTGGGAATCACGTGGGAATCACGTGTAAATCACGTGGGAATCAAGTGGGAATCACGTGTAAATCACGTGGGAATCACGTGGGAATCACGTGTCAATCATGTGTCAATCACGTGGTAATCACGTGGGAATCACGTGGGATCACGTGGGAATCACGTGACAATCATTTGTGAATCACGTGGTAATCACGTGTAAATCACGTGGGAATCACGTGGAAATCACAAGGAAATCACGTGTCATTCACGTGGGAATCACGTGTCAATCACGATGGAATCACTTGGGAATCACGTGTCAATCACGGGGGAATCACGGGGTAATCACGTGTAAATCACGTGGGAATCACAAGGAAATCACGTGTCAATCACAAGGAAATCACGTGTCAATCACGTGGGAAACACGTGTCAATCACTTGGGAATCACGTGGGAATCACGTGTCAATCACGTGTGAATCACGTGTGAATCACGTGTGAATCACGTGTCAATCACGTGGGAATCACGTGGGAATCATGTGGGAATCACCTGGGAATCACGTGTCAATCATGTGGGAATCACGTGGGAATCAAGTGTCAATCACGTGGGAATCACGTGGGAATCACGTCGGAATCTCGTGCCAATCACGTGGGAATCACGTGGGAATCACGTGGGAATCACGTGGAAATCACGTGGGAATTACGTGGGAATCACGTGTCAATCACGTGGGAATCACGTGGGAATCACGTGGGAATCACGTGGCAATCATTTGGGAATCACGAGGGAATCAGGTGTCAATCACGTGGGAATCACGTGGGAATCACGTGGGAATCACGTGTCAATCACGTGGGAATCACGTGGGAATCACGTGGGAATCCCGAGTCAATCACGGGGGAATCACGTGGGAATCACGTGGGAATCACGTGGGTATCCCGAGTCAATCACGGGTGAATCACGTGGGAATCACGTGGGAATCACGTGTCAATCACGTGGGAATCTCGTGGGAATCACGTGTCAATCACGTGGGAATAACGTGGGAATCACCTGTCAATCACTTGGGAATCATGTGGGAATCACGTGGAAAGCACGTGGAAAACACGTGTCAATCACTTGGGAATCACATGGGTATCACGTGATAATCACGTGGGAATCAAGTGTAATTCACGTGACAATCACGTGAGAATTATGTGGGAATCACGTGGGAATCACGTTTCAATCACATGGGAATCACGAGGGAATCATGCGTCAATCACGTGGGAATCACGTGGGAATCACGTGGGAATCACGTGTCAATCACGTGGGAATCACGTGGGAATAACGTGGGAATCACGTGTCAATCAGGAGGGAATCACGTGGGAATCACGTGGGAATCACGTGTCAATCACGTGGGAATCAAGTGGGAATAACGTGGGTATCACGTGTCAATGAGGTGGGAATCAAATGGGAATCACGTGGGAATCACGTGTCAATCACATGGGAATCACGTGGGAATCATGCCTCAATCACGTGGGAATCACGTGGGAATCACGTGGGAATCACGTGTCAATCACGTGGGAATCACGTGGGAATAACGTGGGAATCATGTGTCAATCAGGAGGGAATCACGTGGGAATCACGTGGGAATCACGTGTCAATCACGTGGGAATCAAGTGGGAATAACGTGGGTATCAAGTGTCAATGAGGTGGGAATCAAATGGGAATCACGTGGGAATCACGTGTCAATCATGTGGGAATCATGTGGGAATTACGTGACAATCACGAGTTAGTCACGTGGGAATCACGTGGAAATCACATTAAATCACGTGGGCATCACGTGGGCATCACATGGGAATCATTTAGGAATCACGTGGGAATCACGTGTGAATCAGGTTGGAATCATGCGTCAATCACGTGGGAATCACATGGGAGTCACGTGGGATTCACGTGGTAATCACGTTACAATCATGTGGGAATTACGTGTCAATCATGTGGGAATCACGTAGGAATCACATGTCATTCATGTGGGAAACACGTGGGAAACACATGGGAATCACGTGGTAGTCACATCTCAATCACGTGTGAATCACGAGGGAATCACGTGTCAATCACGTGGGAATCACCTGGGAATCACAGGGTAATCACCTGTCAATCACGTGGGAATCATGTGGGCATCACGTGGGAATCATGTGGGAATCAGGTGTCAATCACGTGGGAATCACTTGGGAAACAAGTGGGAATCACGTGTCAATCACTTGGGAATCACGGGTCAATCATGTGGGAATCACGTGGAATCATGCATCAATAATGTGGGAATCACGTGGGAATCATGTGGGAATCACGTGGGAATCACGTGGGAATCACGTGTCAATCACGTGGGAATCACGTGGGAATCACGGCTAATTCACATGGATATCAAATGGGAATCTCGTGTCAATCAAGTTGGAATCACGTAGGAATGACGTGTCAATCACGTGGGCGTCACGTGGGAATCGTTTGGGAATCACGTGGGAATCACGTGGGAATCATGTGGGAATGACGTGTCAATCCCATGGGTATCACATGGGAATCACGTGGGAATCATGTGGGAATCACGTGTCAATCACGTAGGAATCACGTATCAATCACGTGGGAATCACTTGGGAATCACGTGCCAATCACGTGTCAATCAAGTGGGAATCACTTGGGAATCACGTGCCAATCACGTGTCAATCACGTGGGAATCACGTGGGAATCACATGTCAGTCACGTGGGAGTCACGTGGATATCACGTGGGAATCCCGTGGAAATCACGGGGGAATCACGTGTCAATCACGAGGGAATCACGTGGGAATCACGTGGGAATCACGTGTCAATCACATGGGAATCAAGTGGGAATCACGTGTAAATCACGTGGGAATCAAGTGGGAATCACGTGTCAATCATGTGTCAATCACGTGGTAATCACGTGGGAATCAGGTGGGATCACGTGGGAATCACGTGACAATCATTTGTGAATCATGTGGTAATCACGTGGGAATCACGTGGGAATCACAAGGAAATCACGTGTCATTCACGTGGGAATCACGTGTCAATCACGATGGAATCACTTGGGAATCACGTGTCAATCACGGGGGAATCACATGGTAATCACGTGTAAATCACGTGGGAATCACGTGGGAATCACAAGGAAATCACGTGTCAATCACAAGGAAATCACGTGTCAATCTTGTGGGATACACGTGTCAATCACTTGGGAATCACGTGGGAATCACGTGTTAATCACGGGGGAATCACGTGTGAATCACGTGTGAATCACGTGTCAGTCACGTGGGAATCACGTGGGAATCATGTGGGAATCACGTGGGAATCACGTA
Organism: Muntiacus reevesi; assembly: GCF_963930625.1. Lineage (NCBI taxonomy): Eukaryota > Metazoa > Chordata > Mammalia > Artiodactyla > Cervidae > Muntiacus > Muntiacus reevesi. The sequence goes on along the minus strand of NW_027078022.1, from coordinate 502,752 downwards.
TCAATCATGTGGGAATCACGTGGGAATCACGTGTCAATCACGTGGGAATCACGTGGGAACAACGTCGGAATCTCGTGCCAATCACGTGGGAATCACGTGGGAATCACGTGGGAATCACGTGGGAATTACGTGGGAATCACGTGTCAATCACGTGGGAATCACGTGGGAATCACGTGGGAATCACATGACAATCATTTGGGAAGCACGTGGGAATCACGTGTCAATCACGTGGGAATCACGTGGGAATCACGTGGGAATCACGTGTCAATCACGTGTCAATCACGTGGGAATCACGTGGGAATCACGTGGGAATCCCGAGTCAATCACGGGGGAATCACGTGGGAATCACGTGGGAATCACGTGTCATTCACGTGGGAATCACGTGGGAATCACGAGTCAATCACGAGGGAGTCACGTGGGAATCACGTGTCAATCACGTGTCAATCACGTGGGAATCAAGTGGAAATCATGCATCAATCACGTGTCAATCACGTGGGAATCTCGGGTGAATCTCGTGGGAATCACGTGTCAATCACGTGGGAATAACGTGGGAATCACGTTTCAATCACTTGGGAATCACGTGGGAATCACGTGGAACGCACGTGGGAAACACGTGTCAATCACTTGGGAATCACATGTGTATCACGTGATAATCACGTGGGAATCACGTGTAATTCACGTGGCAATCACGTGAGAATTACGTGGGAATCACGTGGGAATCAAGTGTCAATCACGTGGGAATCACGTGGAAAAAATTTGGGAATCACGTGTCAATCACGTGGGAATCACGAGGGAATCACGTGGGAATCATGTGGGAATCACCAGGGAATCACGTGTCAATCACGTGGGAATCATGTGGGAATTACGTGGGAATCACGTGTGGATCACGTGAAAATCATTTGGGAATCACGTCGGATCACGTGTCAATCACGTGGGAATCACGTGGGAATCACGTGTCAATCACGTGGGAATCATGTGGGAATTACGTGGGAATCACGTGTGGATCACGTGGGAATCATTTATGAATCACGTTGGAATCACATGTGAATCACGTTGGAATCATGCGTCAATCACGTGGGAATCACATGGGAGTCACGTGGGATTCAAGTGGTACTCACGTGGCAATCATGTGGGAATTACGTGTCAATCACGTGGGAATCACGTAGGAATCACGTGTCATTCATGTGGGAATAATGTGGGAATCACATGGGAATCACGTGGTAATCACATCTCATTCACGTGTGAATCACCAGGGAATCACATGGTAATCACGTGTCATTCACGTGGGAATCACGTGGGCATCACGTGGGAATCATGTGGGAATCAGGTGTCAATCACGTGGGAATCACAAGGGAAACAGGTGGGAATCACGTGTCAATCACTTGGGAATCACGTGTGAGTCACGTGGGAATCACATGGGAATCACGTGTCAATCATGTGGGAATCACGTGGAATCATGCATCAATAATGTGGGAATCATGTGGGAATCACGAGTCAATCACGTGGGAATCACGTGGGAATCACGTCTAATTCACGTGGATATCAAAAGGGAATCTCGCGTCAATCAAGTTGGAATCACGTGGGAATGACGTGTCAATCACGTGGGCATAACGTGGAAATCGTTTGGTAATCACGTTGGAATCACGTGAAATCACGTGGAAATGAAGTGTCAATCACATGGGAATCACGTGGGAATCACGGGGGAATCACGTGTCAATCCCATCCGTATCACGTGGGAATCACGTGGGAATCATGTGGGAATCACGTGTCAATCACGTAGGAATCACGTGTCAATCACGTGGGAATCACGTGGGAATCACGTATCAATCACGTGGGAAACACGTGGGAATCACGTGGGAATCACGTGTGGATCACGTGACAATCATTTGGGAATCACGTGGGAATCACGTGTCAATCACGTGGGAATCACGTGGGAATCACGTGTCAATCACGTGGGAGTCACGTGGATATCACGTGGGAATCCCGTGGAAATCTCGGTGGAATCACGTGTCAATCACGAGGGAATCACGTGGGAATCACGTGTCAATCACATGGGAAACACGTGTCAATCACGTGGGAATCACATGGGATTCACGTGGGAATCACGTGTTAATCACGTGTAAATCACGTGGGAATCACGTGGGAATCACGTGTCAATCACGTGGGAATCACGTGGGAATCACGAGTCAATCACGTGGGAGTCACGTGGATATCACGTGGGAATCCCGTGGAAATCACGGGGGAATCACGTGTCAATCACGAGGGAATCACGTGGGAATCACGTGTCAATCACGGGGGAAACACGTGTCAATCACGTGGGAATCACGTGGGAATCACGTGGGAATCACGTGTGAATCACGTGTCAATCACGTGGGAATCACGTGGGAATCACGTGTCAATCACGTGGGAATCTCGTGGAAATGAAGTGTCAAACAAGGGGGAATCACTTGTCAATCACGAGGGAATCACGTGGGAATCACGTGTCAATCACGTGGGAAACACGTGTCAATCACGTGGGAATCACGTGGGAATCACGTGGGATCACGTGGGAACCACGTGACAATCATTTGGGAATCACGTGGTAATCACGTGTAAATCACGTGGGAATCACGTGGGAATCACGAGGAAATCACGTGTCAATCACGTGGGAATCACGTGTCAATCACGTGGGAATCACATGGGAATCACGTGTCAATCATGATGGAATCACTTGGGAATCACGTGTCAATCACGTGGGAATCACGTGTGAATCACGTGAGAATCTCGTGGGCCTCACGTGTCAATCACGTGGGTATCACGTGGGAATCACGTAGGAATCACGTGTCAATCACGTAGGAATCACGTCGGAGTCACGTGGGAATCACGTGGGAATCACGTGTCAATCACATAGGAATCACGTCCTAATCACATGTCAATCACGTGGGAATCACGTCGGAGTCATGTGGGAATCACGTGTCAATCGCCTGGGAATCACGTGTCAATCACGTGGGAATCACGCCTCAATCACGTGGGAATCACGTGGGATTCACGTGTCAATCACGTGGAAATCACGAGGGAGTCACGTGGGAATCACGTGGGAATCACGTGTTAATCACGTGGAAATCACGTGGCAAACACTTGGGATTCACGTGGGAATCACATTTGAATCACGTGTCAATCACGTGGGAATCACGTGGGAATCACGTGGGAATTACGTGGAAATCACCTGTCAATCACGTGGGAATCACGTTGGAATCACCTGCGAATCACGTGGGAATGACGTGAAAATCATTAGGGAATCACGTGGGAATCACGTGTCAATCACGGGGGAATCACGTGTGAATCACGTGTCAATCACGGGGGAATCACGAGGAAATCACGTGTCAATCACGTGGGAATCACGTGTCAATCACGTGGGAATCACATGGGAATCACGTGTCAATCACGATGGAATCACTTGGGAATCACGTGTCAATCAGGTGGGAATTACGTGTGAATCACGTGAGAATCTCGTGGGCCTCACGTGTCAATCACGTGGGTATCACGTGGGAATCACGTAGGAATCACGTGTCAATCACGTAGGAATCACGTCCTAATCACATGTCAATCACGTGGGAATCACGTCGGAGTCACGTGGGAATCACGTGGGAATCACGTGTCAATCACATAGGAATCACGTCCTAATCACATGTCAATCACGTGGTAATCACGTCGGAGTCATGTGGGAATCACGTGTCAATCGCCTGGGAATCACGTGTCAATCACGTGGGAATCACGCCTCAATCACGTGGGAATCACGTGGAATTCACGTGTCAATCACGTGGAAATCACGAGGGAGTCACGTGGGAATCACGTGTTAATCACGTGGAAATCACGTGGCAAACACTTGGGATTCACGTGGGAATCACATTTGAATCACGTTGCAATCACGTGGGAATCACGTGGGAATCACGTGGGCATCACGTGGAAATCACCTGTCAATCATGTGGGAATCACGTGGGAATCACGTGTCAATCACGTGGGAATCACGGCGGAATCTCGTGCCTATCACGTGGGAATCACGTGGGAATCACGTGTCAATCACGGGGGAATCACGTGTGAATCACGTGTCAATCACGTGGGAATCACATGGGAATCATGTGGGAATCACGTGGGAATCACCTGTCAATCATGTGGGAATCACGTGGGAATCACGTGTCAATCACGTGGGAATCACGGCGGAATCTCGTGCCAATCACGTGGGAATCACGTGGGAATCACGTGGGAATCACGTGGGAATTACGTGGGAATCACGTGTCAATCACGTGGGAATCACGTGGGAATCACGTGACAATCATTTGGGAATCACGTGGGAATCAGGTGTCAATCACGTGGGAATCACGTGGGAATCACGTGGGAATCACGTGGCAATTACATGTCAATCACGTGGAAATCACGTGTCAATCACGTGGGAAGCACGTGGGAAGCACGTGGGAATCCCTTGTCAATCACGTGGAAATCACATGGGAATCGCGTGAGAATCACGTGGGAATCATGTGTCAATCACGTGGGAATCACGGGGGAATCACGTGTCAACCACGTGGGAATCACGTGGGAATCACGTGGGAATCACGTGTCAATCACTTGGGAATCACATGGGAATCACGTGAGAATCACGTGGGAATCAAGTGTCAATCACGGGGGAATCACGTGGGAATCACGTGAGAATCTCGTGTCATTCACGTGGGAATCACGTGTCAATCACGTTGGATTCACGTGGGAATCACGTGGGTGTCATGGGTTAATCACGTGGAAACACGTGGGAATCACTTGGGAATCACGTGTCAATCACATGGGAATCACGTGGGAATCACGTGTCAATCACATGGGAATCATTTGGGAATCACGTATCAATCACTTGGGAATCACGTGGGAATCACGTGGGAATCACGTAGGAATCACATGGGAATCACGTGGGAATCACGTGTCAATCACTTTGGAATCACATGGGAATCACGTGAGAATCACGTGTCAATCACGTGGGATTCACGTGGGAATCACGTGAGAATCTCGTGTCATTCACGTGGGAATCACGTGTCAATCACGTTGGATTCACGTGGGAATCACGTGGGTGTCATGGGTCAATCACGTGGAAACACGTGGAAATCAAGTGGGAATCACGTGTCAATCACATGGGAATCACGTGGGAATCACGTGTCAATCACGTGGGAATCACTTGGGAATCACGTATCAATCACTTGGGAATCACGTGGGAATCACGTGGGAATCACGTGTCAATCATGTGAATCAGGTGGAAATCACATTTAATCAAGTGGAAATCACGTGGGAATCTCGTGTCAATCAAGTTGGAATCACGTGGGAATGACGTGTCAATCACGTGGGCATCACGTGGGAATCATTTGGAAATCACGTGTCAATCACGTTGGAATCACATGGGAATCACGTGGGAATCACGTGGGAATCACGTGGGAATCACGTGTCAATCACGTGGGAATCATGTGGGAATCACGTGGGTATCACGTGTCAATCATGTGGGAGTCCGTAGGAGTCACGTGGGAATCACATGGGAATCACGTGGTAATCACGTGGGAATCACGTTTGAATCACATGTCAATATCGTGGGAATAATGTGGGAATCACGTGTCAACCATGATGGAATTACGTGTGAATGACGTGGGAATCACGTGTCAATCACGTGGAAATCATGTGGGAATCAAGAGGTAATCACGCCTCAATCACGTGGGAATCACGTGGGAGTTACGTGGGAATCACATGGGAATCACGTGGGGATCACGTGGGAATCACGTGGGAATCACGTGTCAATCACGTGGGAATCACGTGGGAATCACGTGGGTATCACGTGTCAATCATGTGGGAGTCCGTAGGAGTCACGTGGGAATCACATGGGAATCACGTGGTAATCACGTGGGAATCACGTTGGAATCACGTGTCAATCACGTGAATCAGGTGGAAATCACATTTAATCACGTGGAAATCACGTGGGAATCTCGTGTCAATCAAGTTGGAATCACGTGGGAATGAGGTGTCAATCACGTGGGCATCACGTGGGAATCATTTGGAAATCACGTGTCAATCACGTTGGAATCACATGGGAATCACGTGTGAATCACGTGGGAATCACGTGGGAATCACGTGTCAATCACGTGGGAATCACGTGGGAATCACGTGGGTATCACGTGTCAATCATGTGGGAGTCCGTAGGAGTCACGTGGGAATCACATGGGAATCACGTGGTAATCACGTGGGAATCACGTTGGAATCACATGTCAATATCGTGGGAATCCTGTGGGAATCACGTGTCAATCATGATGGAATTATGTGTGAATAACGTGGGAATCACGTGTCAATCACGTGGGAATCATGTGGGAATCAAGAGGTAATCACGCCTCAATCACGTGGGAATCACGTGGGAGTTATGTGGGAATCACATGGGAATCACGTGGTAATCACGTGGGAATCACGTTGGAATCACATGTCAATATCGTGGGAATCATGTGGGAATCACGTGTCAATCATGATGGAATTATGTGTGAATAACGTGGGAATCACGTGTCAATCACGTGGGAATCATGTGGGAATCACGTGTCAATCACGTGGGCATCACGTGGGAATCATTTGGGAATCACGTGGGAATCACGTGGGAGTCACGTGGTAATCACGTGGGAATCACGTTGGAATCACATGTCAATATCGTGGGAATCATGTGGGAATCACGTGTCAATCATGATGGAATTACGTGTGAATAACATGGGAATAACGTGTCAATCAAGTGGGAATCACGTGGCAGTCACGTGTCAATCACGTGGGAATCACGTGGGAATCATTTGGGAATCACGTGGGAATCACGTGGGAATCACGTGTCAATCACGTGGGAATCACGTGGCAATCACGTGTGAATGACATGTCAATCCCGTGAGAATCATGTTGGAATAAGGTGGGAATCACATGTCAATCACCTGGGAATCACGTGGGATTCACGTGGGAATCACGTGTCAATCACGTGTCAATCATGTGAGAATCAAGTTGCAATCACCTGGAAAATACGTGTCAATCACGTGGGAATCACGTGGGAATCACGTGTCAATCACTTTGGAATCACGTGGGAATCATATGGGAATCACGTGTCAAGCACGTGGGAATCACATGTCAATTACGTGGGAATCACATTGGAGTCACGTGGGAATCATGTGGGAATCACGTGTAAATCACGTGGGAATCACGTGTGAATCACGTGTCAATCCCGTGGGAATCACGTGGGAATCACGTGGGAATCATGCGTCAATCACGTGGGAATCACATGGCAGTCACGTGGTAATAACATGGGAATCACGTGGTAATCACGTAAGAATCATGTGGGAATAACGTGTCAATCACGTGGGAATCATATGGTAATCACTTGTCAATCACGAGGGAATCAGGTAGGAATCACGTGTCAATCACGTGGGCATCACATGCGTATCACACGGGAATCATTTGGGAATCACTTTTCAATCACGTTGGAATCACGTGGGAATCAATTTTGAATCACGTGGGAATCACGTGTCAATCACGTGGGAATCACGTGGGAATCACGTGTGTTCACGTGGGAATCACGTGACAATTATTTGGGAATCACGTGGGAATCACGTGTCAATCACGTGGGAATCACGTGGGAATCACGAGGAAATCACGTAGGAATCACACGGGAATCACGTGTCAATCACGATGGAATCACGTGGCACTCACGTTTCATTCACGTGGGAATCACATGTGAATCACGTGAGAATCTCGAGGACCTCACGTGTCAATCACGTGGGTATCACGTGGGAATCACGTAGGAATCACCTGTGAATCATGTAGGAATCACGTGGTAATCACGTGTCAATCACGTGGGAATCACGTCGGAGTCACGTGGGAATCACGTGTCAATCACGTGGGAATCATGTGGGAGTCACGTGTCAATCACGTGGGAATCACGTTGGAATCACGTGGGAATCACTTGGGAATCACGAGTCAATCACGTGTCAATCACGTGGGAATCACGTGGGAATCACGTGGGAATCATGTGTCAATGGCATGGAAATCATGTGGGAATCACGTGGGAATCACTTGGGAATCACATGTCAATCATGTGCGAATCACATGGGAATCATGTTTGAATCACGTGTCAATCTTGTGGGAATCACGTGTCATTCACGTGGAAATTACGTGGGAATCACGTGTCAATCACGTGGGAAACCCGTGTGAATCACGTGTCAATCACGTGGGAATCACTTGGGAATCACATGGGAATCGCGTGTCAATCACGTGGGAATCACGTGGGAATCACATGTCAATCACGTGGGAATCACGTGTCAATAACGTGGAAATCACATGGGAGTCACGTGGGAATTACGTGGGAATCACGTGGAAATCACGTAGGAATCACGTGGGAATAACGTGTCAATCACGTGGGTATCATGTGGGAATCACGTGTCAATCACGTGGGAATCACGTGTCAATCACGTGGGAATCATGTGGGAATGACGTGTCAATCACGTGGGCATCACGTGGGAATCACGTGGGAATCACTTGTGAATCACGTGGGAATCACATGGGAATCACGTGTCAATCACGTGGGAATCACGTGGTAATCATGTGGGAATCAAGTTGGAATCCCGTGTCAATATCGTGGGAATCATGTGGGAACCACGTGTCAATCACGATGGAATTATGTGTGAATCACGTGGGAATCACTTGTCAATCATGTGGGAATCATGAGGGAATCACGTGTCAATCACGTGAGCATCACGAGGGCATCACGTGGGAATCATTTGGGAATCACGTGGGAATCACGGTGGAATCACGTGGGAATCACGTGTCAATCACGTGGGAATCACATGGCAATCACGTGGGAATGACATGGCAATCCCGTGGGAATCACGTGGGAATAAGGTGGGAATCACGTGTCAATAACGTGGGAATCACGTTGGAGTCACGTGGGAATCACGTGGGAATCACATGTCAATCACGGGGGAATCACGTGTGAATCACGTGTGAATCACGTGTCAGTCACGTGGGAATCACGTGGGAATCATGTGGGAATCATGTGGGAATCACGTATCAATCATGTGGGAATCACGTGGGAATCACGTGTCAATCACGTTGGAATCACGTGGGAACAACGTCGGAATCTCGTCCCAATCACGTGGGAATCACGTGGGAATCACGTGGGAATCACGTGGGAATCACGTGGGAATTACGTGGGAATCACGTGTCAATCACGTGGGAATCACGTGGGAATCACGTGGGAATCACGTGACAATCATTTGGGAACCACGTGGGAATCACGTGTCAATCACGTGGGAATCACGTGGGAATCACGTGGGAATCACGTGTCAATCACGTGTCAATCACGTGGGAATCACGTGGGAATCACGTGGGAATCCCGAGTCAATCACGGGGGAATCACGTGGGAATCACGTGGGAATCACGTGTCATTCACGTGGGAATCACGTGGGAATCACGAGTCAATCACGAGGGAGTCACGTGGGAATCACGTGTCAATCACGTGTCAATCACGTGGGAATCAAGTGGAAATCATGCATCAATCACGTGTCAATCACGTGGGAATCTCGGGGGAATCTCGTGGGAATCACGTGTCAATCACGTGGGAATAACGTGGGAAACACGTGTCAATCACTTGGGAATCACATGTGTATCACGTGATAATCACGTGGGAATCACGTGTAATTCACGTGGCAATCACGTGAGAATTACGTGGGAATCACGTGGGAATCAAGTGTCAATCACGTGGGAATCACGTGGAAAAAACTTGGGAATCACGTGTCAATCACGTGGGAATCACGAGGGAATCACGTGGGAATCATGTGGGAATCACGAGGGAATCACGTGTCAATCACGTGGGAATCATGTGGGAATTACGTGGGAATCACGTGTGGATCACGTGAAAATCATTTGGGAATCACGTCGGAATCACGTGTCGATCACGTGGGAATCACGTGGAAAAAACTTGGGAATCACGTGTCAATCACGTGGGAATCATGAGGGAATCACGTGTCAATCACGTGAGCATCACGAGGGCATCACGTGGGAATCATTTGGGAATCACGTGGGAATCACGGTGGAATCACGTGGGAATCACGTGTCAATCACGTGGGAATCACATGGCAATCACGTGGGAATGACATGGCAATCCCGTGGGAATCACGTGGGAATAAGGTGGGAATCACGTGTCAATAACGTGGGAATCACGTTGGAGTCACGTGGGAATCACGTGGGAATCACTTGTCAATCACGTGGGAATCACGTGGGAATCACGTGTCAATCCCGTGGGAATCACGTGGGAATCACGTAGGAATCAGGTGGGAATCACGTGGGAATCATGCGTCTATCACGTGGGAATCACATGGGAGTCACGTGGGAATCATGTGCGAGTCAATTAGGAATCACGTGGGAAGCACGTGCGAATCACGTGTCAATCACTTGGGAATCACATGGGAATCACGTGATAATCACGTGGGAATCACGTGTCAATCACGTGGGAATCACGTGAGAATCACATGGGAATCACGTGTCAATCATGTGGGAAGCACGTGGGAATCACGTGGGAATCACGTGTCAATCACCTGGGAATCACGTGTCAATCACGTGGGAATCACGTGGGAATCATGCGTCAATCACGTGGGAATCAAGTGGGAGTCAAGTAGAATCACGTGGGAATCACGTGGGTATCACGTGTCCATCACGTGGGAGTCATGTGGGAATCACGTGTCAATCACGTGGGAATCACGTGGGAATAAGGTGGGAATCACGTGTCAATCACGTGGGAATCACGTGGGAATCACGTGGGATTCACGTGGGAATCACGTGTTAATGACGTGTCAATCATGTGAGAATCAAGTGGGAATCACGTGGAAATCACGTGTCAATCACGTGGGAATCACGTGGGCATCACGTGTCTATCACGTTGGAATCACGTGGGAATCACATGTCAATTACGTGGGAGTCACGTTGGAGTCACGTGGGAATCATGTGGGAATCACGTGTCAATCACGTGGGAATCACATGTCAGTTACGTGGGAGTCACGTTGGAGTCACGTGGGAGTCACGAGGGAATCACGTATCAATCACGTGGGAATCACGTGGGAATCACGTGTCAATCCCATGGGAATCACGGGGGAATCTCGTAGGAATCACGTGGGAATCACGTGGGAATCATGCGTCAATCACGTGGGAATCACAGGGGAGTCACGTGGGAATAACGTGGGAATCACGTGGTAATCACGTAGGAATCAAGTGGAAATAACATGTCAATCACGTGGGAATCATGTGGGAATCACATGCCAATCACGAGGGAATCACGAAGGAATCACGTGTCAATCACGTGGGCATCACATGGGTATCACACGGGAATCATTTGGGAATCACTTGTCAATCACGTTGGAATCACGTGGGAATCACTTTTGAATCACGTGGGAATCACGTGTCAATCACGTGGGAAACATGTTTCAATCCCGTCGGAATCAGGTGGGAATCATGTGGGAATCACGTGGGAATCACGTGTCAATCACTTCGGAATCACGTGTCAATCAAGTGGGAATCACGTGTAAATCACGTGGGAATCACGTGTAAATCACAAGGGAATCACGTGTCAATCACTTGTCAATCACGTGGGAATCACGTGGGAATCACGTGTCAATCACGTGGGAATCACGAGGGCATCACGTGGGAATCATTTGGGAATCACGTGGGAATCACGGTGGAATCACGTGGGAATCACGTGTCAATCACGTGGGAATCACATGGCAATCACGTGGGAATGACATGGCAATCCCGTGGGAATCACGTGGGAATAAGGTGGGAATCACGTGTCAATAACGTGGGAATCACGTTGGAGTCACGTGGGAATCACGTGAGAATCACTTGTCAATCACGTGGGAATCACGTGGGAATCACGTGTCAATCCCGTGGGAATCACGTGGGAATCACGTAGGAATCAGGTGGGAATCACGTGGGAATCATGCGTCTATCACGTGGGAATCACATGGGAGTCACGTGGGAATCACGTGGGAGTCAATTAGAAATCACATGGGAAGCACGTGCGAATCACGTGTCAATCACTTGGGAATCACATGGGAATCACGTGATAATCACGTGGGAATCACGTGTCAATCACGTGGGAATCACGTGAGAATCACATGGGAATCACGTGTCAATCATGTGGGAAGCACGTGGGAATCACGTGGGAATCACGTGTCAATCACCTGGGAATCACGTGTCAATCACGTGGGAATCACGTGGGAATCATGCGTCAATCACGTGGGAATCAAGTGGGAGTCAAGTAGAATCACGTGGGAATCACGTGGGAATCACGTGGGTATCACGTGTCCATCACGTGGGAGTATGTGGGAATCACGTGTCAATCACGTGGGAATCACGTGGGAATAAGGTGGGAATCACGTGTCAATCACGTGGGAATCACGTGGGAATCACGTGGGATTCACGTGGGAATCACGTGTTAATGACGTGTCAATCATGTGAGAATCAAGTGGGAATCACGTGGAAATCACGTGTCAATCACGTGGGAATCACGTGGGCATCACGTGTCTATCACGTTGGAATCACGTGGGAATCACATGTCAATTACGTGGGAGTCACGTTGGAGTCACGTGGGAATCACGTGGGAATCACGTGTCAATCACGTGGGAATCACATGTCAATTACGTGGGAGTCACGTTGGAGTCACGTGGGAGTCACGAGGGAATCACGTATCAATCTCGTGGGAATCACGTGGGAATCACGTGTCAATCCCATGGGAATCACGGGGGAATCTCGTAGGAATCACGTGGGAATCACGTGGGAATCATGCGTCAATCACGTGGGAATCACAGGGGAGTCACGTGGGAATAACGTGGGAATCACGTGGTAATCACGTAGGAATCACGTGGGAATAACATGTCAATCACGTGGGAATCATGTGGGAATCACATGCCAATCACGAGGGAATCACGAAGGAATCACGTGTCAATCACGTGGGCATCACATGGGTATCACACGGGAATCACTTGGGAATCACTTGTCAATCACGTTGGAATCACGTGGGAATCACTTTTGAATCACGTGGGAATCACGTGTCAATCACGTGGGAAACATGTTTCAATCCCGTCGGAATCAGGTGGGAATCATGTGGGAATCACGTGGGAATCACGTGTCAATCACTTCGGAATCACGTGTCAATCAAGTGGGAATCACGTGTAAATCACGTGGGAATCACGTGTAAATCACAAGGGAATCACGTGTCAATCACTTGTCAATCACGTGGGAATCACGTGGGAATCACGTGTTAATCACGTGGGAATCACGTGTCAATCACGAGGGAATCACATGGGAATCACGTGGGAATCACGTGGGAATCACGTGTCAATCACGTGGGAATCACGTGGGAATCACGTGTCAATTACGTGGGAATCACGTGGGAATCACGTGGGTATCACGTGTCAATCATGTGGGAGTCCGTAGGAGTCACGTGGGAATCACATGGGAATCACGTGGTAATCACGTGGGAATCACGTTGGAATCACATGTCAATATCGTGGGAATCATGTGGGAATCACGTGTCAATCATGATGGAATTACGTGTGAATAACGTGGGAATCACGTGTCAATCACGTGGGAATCATGTGGGAATCAAGAGGTAATCATGCCTCAATCACGTGGGAATCACGTGGGAGTTACGTGGGAATCACATGGGAATCACGTGGTAATCACGTGGGAATCACGTTGGAATCACATATCAATATCGTGGGTATCATGTGGGAATCACGTGTCAATCATGATGGAATTATGTGTGAATAACGTGGGAATCACGTGTCAATCACGTGGGAATCATGTGGGAATCACCTGTCAATCACGTGGGAATCACGTGGGAATCACGTGGGAATCACGTGGGAATCCCGAGTCAATCACGGGGGAATCACGTGGGAATCACGTGGGAATCACGTGTCAATCACGTGGGAATCTCGTGGGAATCACGTGTCAATCACGTGGGAATAACGTGGGAATCACCTGTCAATCACTTGGGAATCATGTGGGAATCACGTGTCAATCACGTGGGAATCACGTGGGAATAACGTGGGAATCACGTGTCAATCAGGAGGGAATCACGTGGGAATCACGTGGGAATCACGTGTTAATCACGTGGGAATCACGTGGGAATAACGTGGGAATCACGTGTCAATCAGGAGGGAATCACGTGGGAATCACGTGGGAATCACGTGTCAATCACGTGGGAATCAAGTGGGAATAACGTGGGTATCACGTGTCAATGAGGTGGGAATCAAATTGGAATCATGTGGGAATCACGTGTCAATCACGTGGGAATCATGTGGGAATTACGTGACAATCACGAGTTAATCACGTGGGAATCACGTGGAAATCACATTAAATCACGTGGGCATCACGTGGGCATCACATGGGAATAATTTAGGAATCACGTGGGAATCACGTGTGAATCACGTTGGAATCATGCGTCAATCACGTGGGAATCACATGGGAGTCACGTGGGATTCACGTGGTTATCACGTTACAATCATGTGGGAAATACGTGTCAATCATGTGGGAATCACGTAGGAATCACGTGTCATTCATGTGGGAAACACGTGGGAATCACATGGGAATCACGTGGTAGTCACATCTCAATCACGTGTGAATCACGAGGGAATCACGTGTCAATCATGTGGGAATCACTTGGGAATCACAGGGTAATCACCTGTCATTCACGTGGGAATCATGTGGGCATCACGTGGGAATCATGTGGGAATCAGGTGTCAATCACGTGGGAATCACTTGGGAAACAAGTGGGAATCACGTGTCAATCACTTGGGAATCACGGGACAATCATGTGGGAATCACGTGGAATCATGCATCAATAATGTGGAATCACGTGGGAATCACGTGGGAATCACGTGGGAATCACGTGGGAATCACGAGTCAATCACGTGGGAATCACGTGGGAATCACGGCTAATTCACATGGATATCAAATGGGAATCTCGTGTCAATCAAGTTGGAATCACGTAGGAATGACGTGTCAATCACGTGGGCGTCACGTGGGAATCGTTTGGGAATCACGTGTGAATCACATGGGAATCACGAGGGAATGAGGTGTCAATCACGTGGGAATCACGTGGGAATCATGTGGGAATCACGTGTCAATCACGTAGGAATCACGTATCAATCACATGGGAATCACTTGGGAATCACGTGCCAATCACGTGTCAATCACGTGGGAATCACGTGTCAATCACGTGGGAGTCACGTGGATATCACGTGGGAATCCCGTGGAAATCACGGGGGAATCACGTGTCAATCACGAGGGAATCACGTGGGAATCACGTGGGAATCACGTGGGAATCACGTGTCAATCACGTGGGAATCAAGTGGGAATCACGTGTAAATCACGTGGGAATCACGTGTCAATCATGTGTCAATCACGTGGCAATCACGTGGGAATCATGTGGGATCACGTGGGAATCACGTGACAATCATTTGTGAATCACGTGGTAATCACGTGTAAATCACGTGGGAATCACGTGGGAATCACAAGGAAATCACGTGTCATTCACGTGGGAATCACGTGTCAATCACGATGGAATCACTTGGGAATCACGTGTCAATCACGGGGGAATCACGTGGTAATCACGTGTAAATCACGTGGGAATCACGTAGGAATCACAAGGAAATCACGTGTCAATCACAAGGAAATCACGTGTCAATCACGTGGGAAACACGTGTCAATCACTTGGCAATCACGTGGGAATCACGTGTCAATCACGGGGGAATCACGTGTGAATCACGTGTGAATCACGTGTCAATCACGTGGGAATCACGTGGGAATCACGTGGGAATCACGTGGGAATCACGTGGGAATTACGTGGGAATCACGTGGGAATGACGTGGGAATCACGTGGGAATCACGTGACAATCATTTGGGAATCACGTGGGAATCACGTGGGAATTACGTGGGAATCACGTGGGAATTACGTGGGAATCACGTGGGAATCACGTGTCAATCACGTGTCAATCACGTGGGAATCACGTGGGAATCACGTGGGAATCCCGAGTCAATCACGGGGGAATCACGTGGGAATCACGTGGGAATCACGTGGGAATCCCGAGTCAATCACGGGGGAATCACGTGGGAATCACGTGGGAATCACGTGTCAATCATGTGGGAATCTCGTGGGAATCACGTGTCAATCACGTGGGAATAACGTGGAAATCACGTGTCAATCACTTGGGAATCATGTGGGCATCACGTGGAAAGCACGTGGAAAACACGTGTCAATCACTTGGGAATCACATGGGTATGACGTGATAATCACGTGGGAATCAAGTGTAATTCACGTGGCAATCACGTGAGAATTACGTGGGAATCACGTGGGAATCACGTTTCAATCACATGGGAATCACGTGGGAATCATGCGTCCATCACGTGGGAATCACGTGGGAATCACGTGGGAATCACGTGTCAATCACGTGGGAATCACGTGGGAATAACGTGGGAATCACGTGTCAATCAGGAGGGAATCACGTGGGAATCACGTGGGAATCACGTGTCAATCACGTGGGAATCAAGTGGGAATAACGTGGGTATCACGTGTCAATGAGGTGGGAATCAAATGGGAATCACGTGGGAATCACGTGTCAATCACGTGGGAATCATGTGGGAATTACGTGACAATCACGAGTTAACAACGTGGGAATCACGTGGAAATCACATTAAATCACGTGGGCATCACGTGGGCATCACATGGGAATCATTTAGGAATCACGTGGTAATCACGTGTGAATCACGTTGGAATCATGCGTCAATCACGTGGGAATCACATGGGAGTCACTTGGGATTCACGTGGTAATCACGTTACAATCATGAGGGAATTACGTGTCAATCATGTGGGAATCACGTAGGAATCACGTGTCATTCATGTGGGAAACACGTGGGAATCACATGGGAATCACGTGGTAGTCACATCTCAATCACGTGTGAATCACGAGGGAATCACGTGTCAATCACATGGGAATCACCTGGGAATCACAGGGTAATCACCTGTCATTCACGTGGGAATCATGTGGGCATCACGTAGGAATCATGTGGGAATCAGGTGTCAATCACGTGGGAATCACTTGGGAAACATGTGGGAATCACGTGTCAATCACTTGGGAATCACGGGTCAATCATGTGGGAATCACGTGGAATCAGGCATCAATAATGTGGGAATCACGTGGGAATCACGTGGGAATCACGTGGGAATCACGTGGGAATCACGAGTCAATCACGTGGGAATCACGTGGGAATCACGGCTAATTCACATGGATATCAAATGGGAATCTCGTGTCAATCAAGTTGGAATCACGTAGGAATGACGTGTCAATCACGTGGGCGTCACGTGGGAATCGTTTGGGAATCACGTGGGAACCACGTGGGAATCACGAGGGAATGAGGTGTCAATCACGTGGGAATCACGTGGGAATCATGTGGGAATGACGTGTCAATCCCATGGGTATCACATGGGAATCACGTGGGAATCATGTGGGAATCACGTGTCAATCACATAGGAATCACGTATCAATCACGTGGGAATCACTTGGGAATCACGTGCCAATCACGAGTCAATCACGTGGGAATCACGTGGGAATCACGTGTCAATCACGTGGGAGTCTCGTGGATATCACGTGGGAATCCCGTGGAAATCACGGGGGAATCACGTGTCAATCACGAGGGAATCACGTGTGAATCACGTGGGAATCAAGTGGGAATCACGTGTAAATCACGTGGGAATCACGTGGGAATCACGTGTCAATCATGTGTCAATCACGTGGGAATCACGTGTCAATATGTGTCAATCACGTGGTAATCACGTGGGAATCACGTGGGATCACGTGGGAATCACGTGACAATCATTTGTGAATCACGTGGTAATCACGTGTAAATCACGTGGGAATCACGTGGGAATCACAAGGAAATCACGTGGCATTCACGTGGGAATCACGTGTCAATCACGATGGAATCACTTGGGAATCACGTGTCAATCACGGGGGAATCACGTGGTAATCACGTGTAAATCACGTGGGAATCACGTGGGAATCACAAGGAAATCACGTGTCAATCACAAGGAAATCACGTGTCAATAACGTGGGAAACACGTGTCAATCACTTGGGAATCACGTGGGAATCACGTGTCAATCACGGGGGAATCACGTGTGAATCACGTGTGGATCACGTGTCAATCACGTGGGAATCACGTGGGAATCATGTGGGAATCACGTGGGAATCACGTGTCAATCATGTGGGAATCACGTGGGAATCACGTGTCAATCAGGTGGGAATCAAGTGGGAATCAGGTCGGAATCTCGTGCCAATCACGTGGGAATCACGTGGGAATCACGTGGGAATCACGTGGGAATCACGTGGGAATCACGTGACAAACATTTGGGAATCACGTGGGAATCAGTTGTCAATCACGTGGGAATCACGTGGGAATCACGTGGGAATCACGTGTCAATCACGTGTCAATCATGTGGGAATCACATGGGAATCCCGAGTCAATCACGGGGGAATCACGTGGGAATCACGTGGGAATCACGTGGGAATCACGAGTCAATCACGAGGGAGTCACGTGGGAATCACGTGGGAATCCCGTGGAAATCACGTGGGAATCACTTGTCAATCACGAGTGAATCACGTGGGAATCACGTGTCAATCACGTGTCAATCACGTGGGAATCAACTGGACATCATGCATCAATCACGTGTCAATCACGTGGGAATCTCGGGGGAATAACGTGGGAATCACGTGTCAATCACTTGGGAATCACGTGGGAATCACGTGGAAAGCACGTGGGAAACACGTGTCAATCACTTGGGAATCACATGTGTATCACGTGATAATCACGTGGGAATCACGTGTAATTCACGTGGCAATCACGTGAGAATTACGTGGGAATCACGTGGGAATCAAGTGTCAATCACGTGGGAATCACGTGGGAAAAACTTGGGAATCACGTGTGAATCACCTGGGAATCACGAGGGAATCACGTGGGAATCATGTGGGAATCACGAGTGAATCACGTGTCAATCACGTGGTAATCATGTGGGAATTACGTGGGAATCACGTGTGGATCACGTGACAATCATTTGGGAATCACGTCGGAATCATGTGTCAATCATGTGGGAATCACTTGGGAATCACGTGTCAATCACGTGGGAATCATGTGGGAATTACGTGTCAATCATGTGGGAATCACGTTGGAATCATCTGGGAATCACGTGGGAATGACGTGAAAATCATTAGGGAATGACGTGGGAATCACGTGTCAATCACGGGGGAATCACGTGTGAATCACGTGTGAATCACGTGTCAATCACGTGGGAATCACGTGGGAATCATGTGAGAATCACGTGGGAATCACCTGTCAATCATGTGGGAATCACGTGGGAATCACGTGTCAATCACGTGGGAATCATGGCGGAATCTCGTGCCAATCACGTGGGAATCACGTGGGAATCACGTGGGAATTACGTGGGAATCACGTGTCAATCACGTGGGAATCACGTGGGAATCACGTGACAATCATTTGGGAATCACGTGGGAATCAGGTGTCAATCACGTGGGAATCACGTGGGAATCACGTGGGAATCACGTGGGAATCACGTGTCAATCACGCGTCAATCACGTGGGAATCACGTGGGAATCTCGTGGGAATCCCGAGTCAATCACGTGGGAATCACGTGGGAATCACGTGGGAATCACGTATCATTCACGTGGGAATCACGTGGGAATCACGATTCAATCACGAGGGAGTCACGTGGGAATCACGTGGGAATCCCGTGGAAATCACGTGGGAATCACTTGTCAATCACGAGGGAATCTCGTGGGAATCACGTGTCAATCACGTGGGAATCACGTGGGAATCAAGTGGGAATCATGCTTCAATCTCGTGTGAATCACATGGGAGTCAAGTTGGAATAATGTGGGAATCACGTGGTAATCACGTGGGAATCAAGTGGTAATCACGTGTCAATCATGAGGGAATCATGAGGTAATCACGTTGGAATCACGAGTCAATCACTTGGGAATCACTTGGGAATCACGTAGGAATCACGTATCATTCACGTGGGAATCACGTATCAATCACGTGGGAATCACGTGGGAATCATGTGGGAATTACATGTCAATCATGTGGGAATCACGTGGGAATCACGTGTCAATCATGTGGGAATCACTTGGGAATCACATATCAATCACGTGGGAATCACGTGGGAATCACATTTAATCACGTGGAAATCACATGGGAATCTCGTGGGAATGACGTGTCAATCGCGTGGGCATCACGTGGGAATCATTTGGGAATCATGTGTCAATCACGTTGGAATCATATGGGAATCACGTGGGTATCACGTGGGAATAACGTGTCAATCACGTGGGAATCACGTGGGAATCACGTGGAAATCACGTGGAAATCACATGGGAATCTCGTGGGAATGACGTGTCAATCAAGTGGGAATCACGAAGGAATCACATGTAAATCACGTGGGAATCACGTGGGAATCACGTGTCAATCACGTGGGAATCATGTGGGAATCACGTGGGAATGACGTGAGAATCACGTGACAATCATTTGGGAATCACCTGGAAATCACGTGTTAATCACGTGGGAATCACGTGGGAATCACGTAGGAATCACGTGGGATTCACGTGGGAATGTCGTGTCAATCATGTTGGAATCACGGGGGAATCACGTGGGAATCACGTGTCAATCACGTGGGTATCACGTGGGAATCAGGTGGGAATATCGTGTGAATCACGTGGGAATCACGTGTCATTCACATGGGAATTACGTGGGAATCACGTAGGAATCACGTGTCAATCACGTGGGAATCTCGTGGGAAACACGTGTCAATCACGTGGGAATAACGTGGGAATCACGTGTCAATCACTTGGGAATCATGTGGGAATCACGTGGAAAGCACGTGGAAAACACGTGTCAATCACTTGGGAATCACATGGGTATCACGTGATAATCACGTGGGAATCAAGTGTAATTCACGTGGCAATCACGTGAGAATTACGTGGGAATCACGTGGGAATCACGTTTCAATCACATGGGAATCACGTGGGAATCATGCGTCAATCACGTGGGAATCACGTGGGAATCACGTGGGAATAACGGGGGAATCACGTGTCAATCACGTGGGAATCACGTGGAAATCACGTGGGAATCACGTGTCAATGAGGTGGGAATCAAATGGGAATCACGTGGGAATCACGTGTCAATCACGTGGGAATCATGTGGGATTTACATGACAATCACGAATTAATCACGTGGGAATCACGTGGAAATCACATTAAATCACGTGGGCATCACGTGGGCATCACATGGGAATCATTTAGGAATCACGTGGGAATCACGTGTGAATCACGTTGGAATCATGCGTCCATCACGTGGGAATCACATGGGAGTCACGTGGGATTCACGTGGTAATCACGTTACAAACATGTGGGAATTACGTGTCAATCATGTGGGAATCACGTAGGAATCACGTGTCATTCATGTGGGAA
Organism: Muntiacus reevesi; assembly: GCF_963930625.1. Classification (NCBI taxonomy): domain Eukaryota; kingdom Metazoa; phylum Chordata; class Mammalia; order Artiodactyla; family Cervidae; genus Muntiacus; species Muntiacus reevesi. The sequence continues at coordinate 481,152 of NW_027078022.1, read as the reverse complement.
ACACGTGGGAATCACATGGGAATCACGTGGTAGTCACATCTCAATCACGTGTGAATCACGAGGGAATCACGTGTCAATCACGTGGGAATCACTTGGGAATCACAGGGTAATCACCTGTCATTCACGTGGGAATCATGTGGGCATCACGTGGGAATCATGTGGGAATCAGGTGTCAATCACGTAGGAATCACTTGGGAAACAAGTGGGAATCACGTGTCAATCACTTGGGAATCACGGGTCAATCATGTGGGAATCACGTGGAATCATCCATCAATAATGTGGGAATCACGTGGGAATCACGAGTCAATCACGTGTGAATCACGTGGGAATCACGGCTAATTCACATGGATATCAAATGGGAATATCGTGTCAATCAAGTTGGAATCACGAAGGAATGACGTGTCAATCACGTGGGCGTCACGTGGGAATCGTTTGGGAATCACGTGGGAATCACGTGGGAATCACGAGGGAATGAGGTGTCAATCACGTGGGAATCACGTGGGAATCATGTGGGAATCACGTGTCAATCACGTAGGAATCACGTATCAAACACGTGGGAATCACTTGGGAATCACGTGCCAATCACGAGTCAATCACGTGGGAATCACGTGGGAATCACGTGTCAATCACGTGGGAGTCACGTGGATATCACGTGGGCATCCCGTGGAAATCACGGGGGAATCACGTGTCAATCACGAGGGAATGACGTGGGAATCACGTGGGAATCACGTGTAAATCACGTGGGAATCAAGTGGGAATCACGTGTAAATCACGTGGGAATCACGTGGGAATCACGTGTCAATCATGTGTCAATCACGTGGTAATCACGTGGGAATCACGTGGGATCACGTGGGAATCACGTGACAATCATTTGTGAATCACGTGGTAATCACGTGTAAATCACGTGGGAATCACGTGGGAATCACAAGGAAATCACGTGTCATTCACGTGGGAATCACGTGTCAATCACGATGGAATCACTTGGGAATCACGTGTCAATCACGGGGGAATCACGGGGTAATCACGTGTAAATCACGTGGGAATCACAAGGAAATCACGTGTCAATCACAAGGAAATCACGTGTCAATCACGTGGGAAACACGTGTCAATCACTTGGGAATCACGTGGGAATCACGTGTCAATCACGGGGGAATCACGTGTGAATCACGTGTGAATCACGTGTCAATCACGTGGGAATCACGTGGGAATCATGTGGGAATCACGTGGGAATCACGTGTCAATCATGTGGGAATCACGTGGGAATCAAGTGTCAATCACGTGGGAATCACGTGGGAATCACGTCGGAATCTCGTGCCAATCACGTGGGAATCACGTGGGAATCACGTGGGAATCACGTGGAAATCACGTGGGAATTACGTGGGAATCACGTGTCAATCACGTGGGAATCACGTGGGAATCACGTGGGAATCACGTGGCAATCATTTGGGAATCACGTGGGAATCAGGTGTCAATCACGTGGGAATCACGTGGGAATCACGTGGGAATCACGTGTCAATCACGTGGGAATCACGTGGGAATCACGTGGGAATCCCGAGTCAATCACGGGGGAATCACGTGGGAATCACGTGGGAATCACGTGGGTATCCCGAGTCAATCACGGGGGAATCACGTGGGAATCACGTGGGAATCACGTGTCAATCACGTGGGAATCTCGTGGGAATCACGTGTCAATCACGTGGGAATAACGTGGGAATCACCTGTCAATCACTTGGGAATCATGTGGGAATCACGTGGAAAGCACGTGGAAAACACGTGTCAATCACTTGGGAATCACATGGGTATCACGTGATAATCACGTGGGAATCAAGTGTAATTCACGTGACAATCACGTGAGAATTATGTGGGAATCACGTGGGAATCACGTTTCAATCACATGGGAATCACGAGGGAATCATGCGTCAATCACGTGGGAATCACGTGGGAATCACGTGGGAATCACGTGTCAATCACGTGGGAATCACGTGGGAATAACGTGGGAATCACGTGTCAATCAGGAGGGAATCACGTGGGAATCACGTGGGAATCACGTGTCAATCACGTGGGAATCAAGTGGGAATAACGTGGGTATCACGTGTCAATGAGGTGGGAATCAAATGGGAATCACGTGGGAATCACGTGTCAATCACGTGGGAATCATGTGGGAATTACGTGACAATCACGAGTTAATCACGTGGGAATCACGTGGAAATCACATTAAATCACGTGGGTATCACGTGGGCATCACATGGGAATCTTTTAGGAATGACGTGGGAATCACGTGTGAATCACGTTGGAATCATGCGTCAATCACGTGGGAGTCACATGGGAGTCACGTGGGATTAACGTGGTAATCACGTTACAATCATGTGGGAATTACGTGTCATTCATGTGGGAAACACGTGGGAATCACATGGGAATCACGTGGTAGTCACATCTCAATCACGTGTGAATCACGAGGGAATCACGTGTCAGTCATGTGGGAATCACTTGGGAATCACAGGGTAATCACCTGTCATTCACGTGGGAATCATGTGGGCATCACGTGGGAATCATGTGTGAATCAGGTGTCAATCACGTGGGAATCACTTGGGAAACAAGTGGGAATCACGTGTCAATCACTTGGGAATCACGGGACAATCATGTGGGAATCACGTGGAATCATGCATCAATAATGTGGAATCACGTGGGAATCACGTGGGAATCACGTGGGAATCACGTGGGAATCACGAGTCAATCACGTGGGAATCACGTGGGAATCACGGCTAATTCACATGGATATCAAATGGGAATCTCGTGTCAATTAGTTGGAATCACGTAGGAATGACGTGTCAATCACGTGGGCGTCACGTGGGAATCGTTTGGGAATCACGTGGGAATCACGTGGGAATCACCAGGGAATGAGGTGTCAATCACGTGGGAATCACGTGGGAATCATGTGGGAATGACGTGTCAATCCCATGGGTATCATATGGGAATCACGTGGGAATCATGTGGGAATCACGTGTCAATCACGTAGGAATCACGTATCAATCACATGGGAATCACTTGGGAATCACGTGCCAATCACGAGTCAATCACGTGGGAATCACGTGTCAATCACGTGGGAGTTACGTGGATATCACGTGGGAATCCCGTGGAAATCACGGGGGAATCACGTGTCAATCACGAGGGAATCACGTGGGAATCACGTGGGAATCACGTAGGAATCAAGTGGGAATCACGTGGGAATCACGTGGGAATCACGTGTCAATCATGTGTCAATCACGTGGTAATCACGTGGGAATCACGTGGGATCACGTGGGAATCACGTTACAATCATTTGTGAATCACGTGGTAATCACGTGTAAATCACGTGGGAATCACGTGGGAATCACAAGGAAATCACGTGTCATTCACGTGGGAATCACGTGTCAACCACGATGGAATCACTTGGGAATCACGTGTCAATCACGGGGGAATCACGTGGTAATCACGTGTAAATCACGTGGGAATCACGTGGGAATCACAAGGAAATCACGTGTCAATCACAAGGAAATCACGTGTCAATCACGTGGGAAACACGTGTCAATCACTTGGGAATCACGTGGGAATCACGTGTCAATCACGGGGGAATCACGTGTGAATCACGTGGGAATCACGTGTCAATCACAAGGAAATCACGTGTCAATCACAAGGAAATCACGTGTCAATCACGTGGGAAACACGTGTCAATCACTTGGGAATCACGTGGGAATCACGTGGGAATCACGTGGGAATCACGTGGGAATTACGTGGGAATCACGTGTCAATCATGTGGGAATCACGTGGGAATCACGTGTCAATCACGTGGGAATCACGTGGGAATCACGTCGGAATCTCGTGCCAATCACGTGGGAATCACGTGGGAATCACGTGGGAATCACGTGGGAATCACGTGGGAAACACGTGGGAATCACGTGACAATCATTTGGGAATCACGTGGGAATCAGGTGTCAATCACGTGGGAATCACGTGGGAATCACGTGGGAATCACGTGTCAATCACGTGTCAATCACGTGGGAATCACGTGGGAATCAAGTGGGAATCCCGAGTCAATAACGGGGGAATCACGTGGGAATCACGTGGGAATCACGTGTCATTCACGTGGGAATCACGTGGGAATCACGAGTCAATCACGAGGGAGTCACGTGGGAATCACGTGGGAATCCCGTGGAAATCACGTGGGAATCACTTGTCAATCACGAGTGAATCACCTGGGAATCACGTGTCAATCACGTGTCAATAACGTGGGAATCAAGTGGAAATCATGCATCAATCACGTGTCAATCACGTGGGAATCTCGGGGGAATCTCGTGGGAATCACGTGTCAATCACGTGGGAATAAATTGGGAATCACGTTTCAATCACTTGGGAATCACGTGGGAATCACGTGGAAAGCACGTGGGAAACACGTGTCAATCACTTGGGAATCACATGTGTATCACGTGATAATCACGTGGGAATCACGTGTAATTCACGTGGCAATCACGTGAGAATTACGTGGGAATCACGTGGGAATGAAGTGTCAATCACGTGGGAATCACGTGGGAAAAACTTGGGAATCACGTGTCAATCACGTGGGAATCACGAGGGAATCACGTGGGAATCATGTGGGAATCACGAGGGAATCACGTGTCAATCACGTGGGAATCATGTGGGAATTACGTGGGAATCACGTGTGGATCACGTGACAATCATTTGGGAATCACGTCGGAATCACGTGTCAATCAGGTGGGAATCACGTGGGAATCACGTGGGAATCATGTGGGAATTACGTGGGAATCACGTGTGGATCACGTGGGAATCATTTAGGAATCACGTTGCAATCACGTGTGAATCACGTTGGAATCATGCGTCAATCACGTGGGAATCACATGGGAGTCACGTGGGATTCACGTGGTAATCACGTGGCAATCATGTGGGAATTACGTGTCAATCACGTGGGAATCACGTAAGAATCACGTGTCATTCATGTGGGAATAACGTGGGATTCACATGGGAATCACGTGGTAATCACATCTCATTCACGTGTGAATCACCAGGGAATCACATGGTAATCACGTGTCATTCACGTGGGAATCACGTGGGCATCACGTGGGAATGATGTGGGAATCAGGTGTCAATCACGTGGGAATCACAAGGGAAACAAGTGGGAATCACGTGTCAATCACTTGGGAATCACGTGTGAGTCACGTGGGAATCACATGGGAATCACGTGTCAATCATGTGGGAATCACGTGGAATCATGCATCAATAATGTGGGAATCATGTGGGAATCACGTGGGAATCACGTGGGAATCACGAGTCAATCACGTGGGAATCACGTGGTAATCACGTCTAATTCACGTGGATATCAAATGGGAATCTCGTGTCAATCAAGTTGGAATCACGTAGGAATGACGTGCCAATCACGTGGGCGTCACGTGGGAATCGTTTGGGAATCACGTGGGAATCACGTGGGAATCACGAGGGAATGAGGTGTCAATCACGTGGGAATCACGTGGGAATCATGTGGGAATGCCGTGTCAATCCCATGGGTATCACATGGGAATCACGTGGGAATGACGTGTCAATCCCATGGGTATCACATGGGAATCACGTGGGAATCATGTGGGAATCACGTGTCATTCACGTAGGAATCACGTATCAATCACGTGGGAATCACTTGGGAATCACGTGCCAATCACGAGTCAATCACTTGGGAATCACGTGTCAATCACGTGGGAGTCACGTGGATATCACGTGGGAATCCCGTGGAAATCACGGGGGAATAACGTGTCAATCACGAGGGAATGACGTGGGAATCACGTGGGAATCACGTGTAAATCACGTGGGAATCAAGTGGGAATCACGTGTAAATCACGTGGGAATCACGTGTCAATCATGTGTCAATCACGTGGTAATCACGTGGGAATCACGTGGGATCACGTGGGAATCACGTGACAATCATTTGTGAATCACGTGGTAATCACGTGTAAATCACGTGGGAATCACGTGGGAATCACAAGGAAATCACTTTTCATTCACGTGGGAATCACGTGTCAATCACGTTGGAATCACTTGGGAATCACGTGTCAATCACGGGGGAATCACGTGGTAATCACGTGTAAATGACGTGGGAATCACGTGGGAATCACAAGGAAATCACGTGTCAATCACAAGGAAATCACGTGTCAATCACGTGGGAAACACGTGTCAATCACTTGGGAATCACGTGGGAATCACGTGTCATTCACGGGGGAATCACGTGTGAATCACGTGTGAATCACGTGTCAATCACGTGGGAATCACGTGGGAATCATGTGGGAATCACGTGGGAATCACGTGTCAATCATGTGGGAATCTCCTGGGAATCACGTGTCAATCACGTGGGAATCACGTGGGAATCACGTCGGAATCTCGTGCCAATCACGTGGGAATCACGTGGGAATCACGTGGGAATCACGTGACAATCATTTGGGAATCACGTGGGAATCAGGTGTCAATCACGTGGGAATCACGTGGGAATCACGTGTCAATCACGTGGGAATCACGTGGGTATCACGTGGGAATCCCGAGTCAATCACGGGGGAATCACGTGGGAATCACGTGGGAATCCCGAGTCAATCACGGGGGAATCACGTGGGAATCACGTGGGAATCACGTGTCAATCACGTGGGAATCTCGTGGGAATCACGTGTCAATCACGTGGGAATAACATGGGAATCACGTGTCAATCACTTGGGAATCATGTGGGAATCACGTGGAAAGCACGTGGAAAACACGTGTCAATCACTTGGGAATCACATGGGTATCACGTGATAATCACGTGGGAATCAAGTGTAATTCACGTGGCAATCACGTGAGAATTACGTGGGAATCACGTGGGAATCACGTTTCAATCACATGGGAATCACGTGGGAATCATGCGTCAATCACGTGGGAATCACGTGGGAATCACGTGGGAATCACGTGTCAATCACGTGGGAATCACGTGGGAATAACGTGGGAATCATGTGTCAATCAGGAGGGAATCACGTGGGAATCACGTGGGAATCACGTGTCAATCACGTGGGAATCAAGTGGGAATAACGTGGGTATCAAGTGTCAATGAGGTGGGAATCAAATGGGAATCACGTGGGAATCACGTGTCAATCATGTGGGAATCATGTGGGAATTACGTGACAATCACGAGTTAGTCACGTGGGAATCACGTGGAAATCACATTAAATCACGTGGGCATCACGTGGGCATCACATGGGAATCATTTAGGAATCACGTGGGAATCACGTGTGAATCAGGTTGGAATCATGCGTCAATCACGTGGGAATCACATGGGAGTCACGTGGGATTCACGTGGTAATCACGTTACAATCATGTGGGAATTACGTGTCAATCATGTGGGAATCACGTAGGAATCACATGTCATTCATGTGGGAAACAAGTGGGAAACACATGGGAATCACGTGGTAGTCACATCTCAATCACGTGTGAATCACGAGGGAATCACGTGTCAATCACGTGGGAATCACCTGGGAATCACAGGGTAATCACCTGTCAATCACGTGGGAATCATGTGGGCATCACGTGGGAATCATGTGGGAATCAGGTGTCAATCACGTGGGAATCACTTGGGAAACAAGTGGGAATCACGTGTCAATCACTTGGGAATCACGGGTCAATCATGTGGGAATCACGTGGAATCATGCATCAATAATGTGGGAATCACGTGGGAATCATGTGGGAATCACGTGGGAATCACGTGGGAATCATGTGGGAATGACGTGTCAATCCCATGGGTATCACATGGGAATCACGTGGGAATCATGTGGGAATCACGTGTCAAGCACGTAGGAATCACGTATCAATCACGTGGGAATCACGTGGGAATCACGTGTCAATCACGTGGGAATCAAGAGGGAATCACGTGTAAATCACGTGGGAATCACGTGGGAATCACGTGTCAATCATGTGTCAATCACGTGGTAATCACGTGGGAATCACGTGGGATCACGTGGGAATCACGTGACAATCATTTGTGAATCATGTGGTAATCACGTGGGAATCACGTGGGAATTACAAGGAAATCACGTGTCATTCACGTGGGAATCACGTGTCAATCACGATGGAATCACTTGGGAATCACGTGTCAATCACGGGGGAATCACATGGTAATCACGTGTAAATCACGTGCGAATCACGTGGGAATCACAAGGAAATCACGTGTCAATCACAAGGAAATCACGTGTCAATCTTGTGGGATACACGTGTCAATCACTTGGGAATCACGTGGGAATCACGAGTTAATCACGGGGGAATCACGTGTGAATCACGTGTGAATCACGTGTCAGTCACGTGGGAATCACGTGGGAATCATGTGGGAATCACGTGGGAATCACGTATCAATCATGTGGGAATCACGTGGGAATCACGTGTCAATCACGTGGGAATCACGTGGGAACAACGTCGGAATCTCGTGCCAATCACGTGGGAATCACGTGGGAATCACGTGGGAATCACGTGGGAATTACGTGGGAATCACGTGTCAATCACGTGGGAATCACGTGGGAATCACGTGGGAATCACATGACAATCATTTGGGAAGCACGTGGGAATCACGTGTCAATCACATGGGAATCACGTGGGAATCACGTGGGAATCACGTGTCAATCACGTGTCAATCACGTGGGAATCACGTGGGAATCACGTGGGAATCCCGAGTCAATCACGGGGGAATCACGTGGGAATCACGTGGGAATCACGTGTCATTCACGTGGGAATCACGTGGGAATCACGAGTCAATCACGAGGGAGTCACGTGGGAATCACGTGTCAATCACGTGTCAATCACGTGGGAATCAAGTGGAAATCATGCATCAATCACGTGTCAATCACGTGGGAATCTCGGGGGAATCGCGTGGGAATCACGTGTCAATCACGTGGGAATAACGTGGGAATCACGTTTCAATCACTTGGGAATCACGTGGGAATCACGTGGAACGCACGTGGGAAACACGTGTCAATCACTTGGGAATCACATGTGTATCACGTGATAATCACGTGGGAATCACGGGTAATTCACGTGGCAATCACGTGAGAATTACGTGGGAATCACGTGGGAATCAAGTGTCAATCAAGTGGGAATCACGTGGAAAAAATTTGGGAATCACGTGTCAATCACGTGGGAATCACGAGGGAATCACGTGGGAATCATGTGGGAATCACCAGGGAATCACGTGTCAATCACGTGGGAATCATGTGGGAATTACGTGGGCATCACGTGTGGATCACGTGAAAATCATTTGGGAATCACGTCGGATCACGTGTCAATCACGTGGGAATCACGTGGGAATCACGTGTCAATCACGTGGGAATCATGTGGGAATTACGTGGGAATCACGTGTGGATCACGTGGGAATCATTTATGAATCACGTTGGAATCACATGTGAATCACGTTGGAATCATGCGTCAATCACGTGGGAATCACATGGGAGTCACGTGGGATTCAAGTGGTACTCACGTGGCAATCATGTGGGAATTACGTGTCAATCACGTGGGAATCACGTAGGAATCACGTGTCATTCATGTGGGAATAATGTGGGAATCACATGGGAATCACGTGGTAATCACATCTCATTCACGTGTGAATCACCAGGGAATCACATGGTAATCACGTGTCATTCACGTGGGAATCACGTGGGCATCACGTGGGAATCATGTGGGAATCAGGTGTCAATCACGTGGGAATCACAAGGGAAACAGGTGGGAATCACGTGTCAATCACTTGGGAATCACGTGTGAGTCACGTGGGAATCACATGGGAATCACGTGTCAATCATGTGGGAATCACGTGGAATCATGCATCAATAATGTGGGAATCATGTGGGAATCACGAGTCAATCACGTGGGAATCACGTGGGAATCACGTCTAATTCACGTGGATATCAAAAGGGAATCTCGCGTCAATCAATTTGGAATCACGTGGGAATGACGTGTCAATCACGTGGGCATAACGTGGGAATCGTTTGGTAATCACGTTGGAATCACGTGAAATCACGTGGAAATGAAGTGTCAATCACATGGGAATCACGTGGGAATCACGGGGGAATCACGTGTCAATCCCATCCGTATCACGTGGGAATCACGTGGGAATCATGTGGGAATCACGTGTCAATCACGTAGGAATCACGTGTCAATCACGTGGGAATCACGTGGGAATCACGTATCAATCACGTGGGAAACACGTGGGAATCACGTGGGAATCACGTGTGGATCACGTGACAATCATTTGGGAATCACGTGGGAATCACGTGTCAATCACGTGGGAATCACGTGGGAATCACGTGTCAATCACGTGGGAGTCACGTGGATATCACGTGGGAATCCCGTGGAAATCTCGGTGGAATCACGTGTCAATCACGAGGGAATCACGTGGGAATCACGTGTCAATCACATGGGAAACACGTGTCAATCACGTGGGAATCACATGAGATTCACGTGGGAATCACGTGTTAATCACGTGTAAATCACGTGGGAATCACGTGGGAATCACGTGTCAATCACGTGGGAATCACGTGGGAATCACGAGTCAATCACGTGGGAGTCACGTGGATATCACGTGGGAATCCCGTGGAAATCACGGGGGAATCACGTGTCAATCACGAGGGTATCACGTGGGAATCACGTGTCAATCACGGGGGAAACACGTGTCAATCACGTGGGAATCACGTGGGAATCACGTGTCAATCATGATGGAATCACTTGGGAATCACGTGTCAATCACGTGGGAATCACGTGTGAATCACGTGAGAATCTCGTGGGCCTCACGTGTCAATCACGTGGGTATCACGTGGGAATCACGTAGGAATCACGTGTCAATCACGTAGGAATCACGTCAGAGTCACGTGGGAATCACGTGGGAATCACGTGTCAATCACATAGGAATCACGTCCTAATCACATGTCAATCACGTGGAATCACGTCGGAGTCATGTGGGAATCACGTGTCAATCGCCTGGGAATCACGTGTCAATCACGTGGGAATCACGCCTCAATCACGTGGGAATCACGTGGGATTCACGTGTCAATCACGTGGAAATCACGAGGTAGTCACGTGGGAATCACGTGGGAATCACGTGTTAATCACGTGGAAATCACGTGGCAAACACTTGGGATTCACGTGGGAATCACATTTGAATCACGTGTCAATCACGTGGGAATCACGTGGGAATTACGTGGAAATCACCTGTCAATCACATGGGAATCACGTTGGAATCACCTGCGAATCACGTGGGAATGACGTGAAAATCATTAGGGAATCACGTGGGAATCACGTGTCAATCACGGGGGAATCACGTGTGAATCACGTGTCAATCACGGGGGAATCACGAGGAAATCACGTGTCAATCACGTGGGAATCACGTGTCAATCACGTGGGAATCACATGGGAATCACGTGTCAATCACGATGGAATCACTTGGGAATCACGTGTCAATCACGTGGGAATCACGTGTGAATCACGTGAGAATCTCGTGGGCCTCACGTGTCAATCACGTGGGTATCACGTGGGAATCACGTAGGAATCACGTGTCAATCACGTAGGAATCACGTCCTAATCACATGTCAATCACGTGGGAATCACGTCGGAGTCACGTGGGAATCACGTGGGAATCACGTGTCAATCACATAGGAATCACGTCCTAATCACATGTCAATCACGTGGGAATCACGTCGGAGTCATGTGGGAATCACGTGTCAATCGCCTGGGAATCACGTGTCAATCACGTGGGAATCACGCCTCAATCACGTGGGAATCACGTGGAATTCACGTGTCAATCACGTGGAAATCACGAGGGAGTCACGTGGGAATCACGTGGGAATCACGTGTTAATCACGTGGAAATCACGTGGCAAACACTTGGGATTCACGTGGGAATCACATTTGAATCACGTGTCAATCACGTGGGAATCACGTGGGAATCACGTGGGCATCACGTGGAAATCACCTGTCAATCACGTGGGAATCACGTTGGAATCACCTGGGAATCACGGGGGAATGACGTGAATATCATTAGGGAATCACGTGGGAATCACGTGTCAATCACGGGGGAATCACGTGTGAATCACGTGTCAATCACGTGGGAATCACATGGGAATCATGTGGGAATCACGTGGGAATCACCTGTCAATCATGTGGGAATCACGTGGGAATCACGTGTCAATCACGTGGGAATCACGGCGGAATCTCGTGCCAATCACGTGGGAATCACGTTGGAATCACGTGGGAATCACGTGGGAATTACATGGGAATCACGTGTCAATTACGTGGGAATCACGTGGGAATCACGTGTAATTCACGTGTCAATCACGTGGGAATCACGAGGGAATCACGTGGGAATCATGTGGGAATCACGAGGGAATCACGTGTCAATCACGTGGGAATCATGTGGGAATTACGTGGGAATCACGTGTGGATCACGTGAAAATCATTTGGGAATCACGTCGGAATCACGTGTCGATCACGTGGGAATCACGTGGAAAAAACTTGGGAATCACGTGTCAATCACGTGGGAATCATGAGGGAATCACGTGTCAATCACGTGAGCATCACGAGGGCATCACGTGGGAATCATTTGGGAATCACGTGGGAATCACGGTGGAATCACGTGGGAATCACGTGTCAATCACGTGGGAATCACATGGCAATCACGTGGGAATGACATGGCAATCCCGTGGGAATCACGTGGGAATAAGGTGGGAATCACGTGTCAATAACGTGGGAATCACGTTGGAGTCACGTGGGAATCACGTGGGAATCACTTGTCAATCACGTGGGAATCACGTGTCAATCCCGTGGGAATCACGTGGGAATCACGTAGGAATCAGGTGGGAATCACGTGGGAATCATGCGTCTATCACGTGGGAATCACATGGGAGTCACGTGGGAATCATGTGGGAGTCAATTAGGAATCACGTGGGAAGCACGTGCGAATCACGTGTCAATCACTTGGGAATCACATGGGAATCACGTGATAATCACGTGGGAATCACGTGTCAATCACGTGGGAATCACGTAGGAATCACGGGGAATTACGTGGGAATCACGTGTCAATCACGTGGGAATCACGTGGGAATCACGTGACAATCATTTGGGAATCACGTGGGAATCAGGTGTCAATCACGTGGGAATCACGTGGGAATCACGTGGGAATCACGTGGCAATTACATGTCAATCACGTGGAAATCACGTGTCAATCACGTGGGAAGCACGTGGGAAGCACGTGGGAATCCCTTGTCAATCACGTGGAAATCACATGGGAATCGCGTGAGAATCACGTGGGAATCATGTGTCAATCACGTGGGAATCATGGGTGAATCACGTGTCAACCACGTGGGAATCACGTGGGAATCACGTGGGAATCACGTGTCAATCACTTGGGAATCACATGGGAATCACGTGAGAATCACGTGGGAATCAAGTGTCAATCACGGGGGAATCACGTGGGCATCACGTGAGAATCTCGTGTCATTCACGTGGGAATCACGTGTCAATCACGTTGGATTCACGTGGGAATCACGTGGGGGTCATGGGTTAATCACGTGGAAACACGTGGGAATCACTTGGGAATCACGTGTCAATCACATGGGAATCACGTGGGAATCACGTGTCAATCACGTGGGAATCATTTGGGAATCACGTATCAATCACTTGGGAATCACGTGGGAATCACGTGGGAATCACGTAGGAATCACATGGGAATCACGTGGGAATCACGTGTCAATCACTTTGGAATCACATGGGAATCACGTGAGAATCACGTGTCATTCACGTGGGATTCACGTGGGAATCACGTGAGAATCTCGTGTCATTCACGTGGGAATCACGTGTCAATCACGTTGGATTCACGTGGGAATCACGTGGGTGTCATGGGTCAATCACGTGGAAACACGTGGAAATCAAGTGGGAATCACGTGTCAATCACATGGGAATCACGTGGGAATCACGTGTCAATCACGTGGGAATCACTTGGGAATCACGTATCAATCACTTGGGAATCACGTGGGAATCACGTGGGAATCACGTGTCAATCACGTGAATCAGGTGGAAATCACATTTAATCACGTGGAAATCACGTGGGAATCTCGTGTCAATCAAGTTGGAATCACGTGGGAATGACGTGTCAATCACGTGGGCATCACGTGGGAATCATTTGGAAATCACGTGTCAATCACGTTGGAATCACATGGGAATCACGTGGGAATCACGTGGGAATCACGTGGGAATCACGTGTCAATCACGTGGGAATCATGTGGGAATCACGTGGGTATCACGTGTCAATCATGTGGGAGTCCGTAGGAGTCACGTGGGAATCACATGGGAATCACGTGGTAATCACGTGGGAATCACGTTTGAATCACATGTCAATATCGTGGGAATAATGTGGGAATCACGTGTCAACCATGATGGAATTACGTGTGAATGACGTGGGAATCACGTGTCAATCACGTGGAAATCATGTGGGAATCAAGAGGTAATCACGCCTCAATCACGTGGGAATCACGTGGGAGTTACGTGGGAATCACATGGGAATCACGTGGGGATCACGTGGGAATCACGTGGGAATCACGTGTCAATCACGTGGGAATCACGTGGGAATCACGTGGGTATCACGTGTCAATCATGTGGGAGTCTGTAGGAGTCACGTGGGAATCACATGGGAATCACGTGGTAATCACGTGGGAATCACGTTGGAATCACGTGTCAATCACGAGAATCAGGTGGAAATCACATTTAATCACGTGGAAATCACGTGGGAATCTCGTGTCAATCAAGTTGGAATCACGTGGGAATGACGTGTCAATCACGTGGGCATCACGTGGGAATCATTTGGAAATCACGTGTCAATCACGTTGGAATCACATGGGAATCACGTGTGAATCACGTGGGAATCACGTGGGAATCACGTGTCAATCACGTGGGAATCACGTGGGAATCACGTGGGTATCACGTGTCAATCATGTGGGAGTCCGTAGGAGTCACGTGGGAATCACATGGGAATCACGTGGTAATCACGTGGGAATCACGTTGGAATCACATGTCAATATCGTGGGAATCATGTGGGAATCACGTGTCAATCATGATGGAATTACGTGTGAATAACGTGGGAATCACGTGTAAATCACGTGGGAATCATGTGGGAATCAAGAGGTAATCACGCCTCAATCACGTGGGAATCACGTGGGAGTTATGTGGGAATCACATGGGAATCACGTGGGCATCACGTGGGAATCATTTGGGAATCACGTGGGAATCACGTGGGAGTCACGTGGTAATCACGTGGGAATCACGTTGGAATCACATGTCAATATCGTGGGAATCATGTGGGAATCACGTGTCAATCATGATGGAATTACGTGTGAATAACATGGGAATAACGTGTCAATCAAGTGGGAATCACGTGGCAGTCACGTGTCAATCACGTGGGCATCACGTGGGAATCATTTGGGAATCACGTGGGAATCACGTGGGAATCACGTGTCAATCACGTGGGAATCACGTGGCAATCACGTGTGAATGACATGTCAATCCCGTGAGAATCATGTTGGAATAAGGTGGGAATCACATGTCAATCACCTGGGAATCACGTGGGATTCACGTGGGAATCACGTGTCAATCACGTGTCAATCATGTGAGAATCAAGTTGCAATCACCTGGAAAATACGTGTCAATCACGTGGGAATCACGTGGGAATCACGTGTCAATCACTTTGGAATCACGTGAGAATCATATGGGAATCACGTGTCAAGCACGTGGGAATCACATGTCAATTACGTGGGAATCACATTGGAGTCACGTGGGAATCATGTGGGAATCACGTGTAAATCACGTGGGAATCACGTGTGAATCACGTGTCAATCCCGTGGGAATCACGTGGGAATCAATTTTGAATCACGTGGGAATCACGTGTCAATCACGTGGGAATCACGTGGGAATCACGTGTGTTCACGTGGGAATCACGTGACAATTATTTGGGAATCACGTGGGAATCACGTGTCAATCACGTGGGAATCACGTGAGAATCACGATGAAATCACGTAGGAATCACACGGGAATCACGTGTCAATCACGATGGAATCACGTGGCACTCACGTTTCATTCACGTGGGAATCACATGTGAATCACGTGAGAATCTCGAGGACCTCACGTGTCAATCACGTGGGTATCACGTGGGAATCACGTAGGAATCACCTGTCAATCATGTAGGAATCACGTGGTAATCACGTGTCAATCACGTGGGAATCACGTCGGAGTCACGTGGGAATCACGTGTCAATCACGTGGGAATCATGTGGGAGTCACGTGTCAATCACGTGGGAATCACGTTGGAATCACGTGGGAATCACTTGGGAATCACGAGTCAATCACGTGTCAATCACGTGGGAATCACGTGGGAATCATGTGGGAATCATGTGTCAATGGCATGGAAATCATGTGGGAATCACGTGGGAATCACTTGGGAATCACATGTCAATCTTGTGCGAATCACATGGGAATCATGTTTGAATCACGTGTCAATCTCATGGGAATCACGTGTCATTCACGTGGAAATTACGTGGGAATCACGTGTCAATCACGTGGGATACCCGTGGGAATCACCTGTCAATCACGTGGGAATCACTTGGGAATCACATGGGAATCGCGTGTCAATCACGTGGGAATCACGTGGGAATCACATGTCAATCACGTGGGAATCACGTGTCATTAACGTGGAAATCACATGGGAGTCACGTGGGAATTACGTGGGAATCACGTGGAAATCACGTAGGAATCACGTGGGAATAACATGTCAATCACGTGGGTATCATGTGGGAATCACGTGTCAATCACGTGGGAATCACGTGTCAATCACGTGGGAATCATGTGGGAATGACGTGTCAATCCCGTGGGAATCACGTGGGAATCACGTAGGAATCAGGTGGGAATCACGTGGGAATCATGCGTCTATCACGTGGGAATCACGTTGGAGTCACGTGGGAATCACGTGGGAATCACTTGTCAATCACGTGGGAATCACGTGGGAATCACGTGTCAATCCCGTGGGAATCACGTGGGAATCACGTAGGAATCAGGTGGGAATCACGTGGGAATCATGCGTCTATCACGTGGGAATCACATGGGAGTCACGTGGGAATCATGTGGGAGTCAATTAGGAATCACGTGGGAAGCACGTGCGAATCACGTGTCAATCACTTGGGAATCACATGGGAATCACGTGATAATCACGTGGGAATCACGTGTCAATCACGTGGGAATCACGTAGGAATCACGGGGAATTACGTGGGAATCACGTGTCAATCACGTGGGAATCACGTGGGAATCACGTGACAATCATTTGGGAATCACGTGGGAATCAGGTGTCAATCACGTGGGAATCACGTGGGAATCACGTGGGAATCACGTGGCAATTACATGTCAATCACGTGGAAATCACGTGTCAATCACGTGGGAAGCACGTGGGAAGCACGTGGGAATCCCTTGTCAATCACGTGGAAATCACATGGGAATCGCGTGAGAATCACGTGGGAATCATGTGTCAATCACGTGGGAATCATGGGTGAATCACGTGTCAACCACGTGGAATCACGTGGGAATCACGTGGGAATCACGTGTCAATCACTTGGGAATCACATGGGAATCACGTGAGAATCACGTGGGAATCAAGTGTCAATCACGGGGGAATCACGTGGGCATCACGTGAGAATCTCGTGTCATTCACGTGGGAATCACGTGTCAATCACGTTGGATTCACGTGGGAATCACGTGGGTGTCATGGGTTAATCACGTGGAAACACGTGGGAATCACTTGGGAATCACGTGTCAATCACATGGGAATCACGTGGGAATCACGTGTCAATCACGTGGGAATCATTTGGGAATCACGTGTCAATCACTTGGGAATCACGTGTCAATCCCGTGGGAATCACGTGGGAATCAATTTTGAATCACGTGGGAATCACGTGTCAATCACGTGGGAATCACGTGGGAATCACGTGTGTTCACGTGGGAATCACGTGACAATTATTTGGGAATCACGTGGGAATCACGTGTCAATCACGTGGGAATCACGTGGGAATCACGAGGAAATCACGTAGGAATCACACGGGAATCACGTGTCAATCACGATGGAATCACGTGGCACTCACGTTTCATTCACGTGGGAATCACATGTGAATCACGTGAGAATCTCGAGGACCTCACGTGTCAATCACGTGGGTATCACGTGGGAATCACTTAGGAATCACCTGTCAATCATGTAGGAATCACGTGGTAATCACGTGTCAATCACGTGGGAATCACGTCGGAGTCACGTGGGAATCACGTGTCAATCACGTGGGAATCATGTGGGAGTCACGTGTCAATCACGTGGGAATCACGTTGGAATCACGTGGGAATCACTTGGGAATCACGAGTCAATCACGTGTCAATCACGTGGGAATCACGTGGGAATCACGTGGGAATCATGTGTCAATGGCATGGAAATCATGTGGGAATCACGTGGGAATCACTTGGGAATCACATGTCAATCATGTGCGAATCACATGGGAATCATGTTTGAATCACGTGTCAATCTCGTGTGAATCACGTGTCATTCACGTGGAAATTACGTGGGAATCAAGTGTCAATCACGTGGGAAACCCGTGGGAATCACGTGTCAATCACGTGGGAATCACTTGGGAATCACATGGGAATCGCGTGTCAATCACGTGGGAATCACGTGGGAATCACATGTCAATCACGTGGAAATCACGTGTCAATAACGTGGAAATCACATGGGAGTCACGTGGGAATTACGTGGGAATCACGTGGAAATCACGTAGGAATCACGTGGGAATAACATGTCAATCACGTGGGTATCATGTGGGAATCACGTGTCAATCACGTGGGAATCACGTGTCAATCACGTGGGAATCATGTGGGAATGACGTGTCAATCACGTGGGCATCACGTGGGAATCACGTGGGAATCACTTGTGAATCACGTGGGAATCACATGGGAATCACGTGTCAATCACGTGGGAATCACGTGGTAATCATGTGGGAATCACGTTGGAATCCCGTGTCAATATCGTGGGAATCATGTGGGAACCACGTGTCAATCACGATGGAATTATGTGTGAATCACGTGGGAATCACGTGTCAATCATGTGGGAATCATGAGGGAATCACGTGTCAATCACGTGAGCATCACGAGGGCATCACGTGGGAATCATTTGGGAATCACGTGGGAATCACGGTGGAATCACGTGGGAATCACGTGTCAATCACGTGGGAATCACATGGCAATCACGTGGGAATGACATGGCAATCCCGTGAGAATCACGTGGGAATAAGGTGGGAATCACGTGTCAATAACGTGGGAATCACGTTGGAGTCACGTGGGAATCACGTGGGAATCACATGTCAATCACGGGGGAATCACGTGTGAATCACGTGTGAATCACGTGTCAGTCACGTGGGAATCACGTGGGAATCATGTGGGAATCATGTGGGAATCACGTATCAATCATGTGGGAATCACGTGGGAATCACGTGTCAATCACGTTGGAATCACGTGGGAACAACGTCGGAATCTCGTGCCAATCACGTGGGAATCACGTGGGAATCACGTGGGAATCACGTGGGAATCACGTGGGAATCACGTGGGAATCACGTGTCAGTCACGTGGGAATCACGTGGGAATCACGTGGGAATCACGTGACAATCATTTGGGAACCACGTGGGAATCACGTGTCAATCACGTGGGAATCACGTGGGAATCACGTGGGAATCACGTGTCAATCACGTGTCAATCATGTGGGAATCACGTGGGAATCACGTGGGAATCCCGAGTCAATCACGGGGGAATCACGTGGGAATCACGTGGGAATCACGTGTCATTCACGTGGGAATCACGTGGGAATCACGAGTCAATCACGAGGGAGTCACGTGGGAATCACGTGTCAATCACGTGTCAATCACGTGGGAATCAAGTGGAAATCATGCATCAATCACGTGTCAATCACGTGGGAATCTCGGGGGAATCTCGTGGGAATCACGTGTCAATCACTTGGGAATAACGTGGGAATCACGTTTCAATCACTTGGGAATCACGTGGGAATCACGTGGAAAGCACGTGGGAAACACGTGTCAATCACTTGGGAATCACATGTGTATCACGTGATAATCACGTGGGAATCACGTGTAATTCACGTGTCAATCACGTGGGAATCACGAGGGAATCACGTGGGAATCATGTGGGAATCACGAGGGAATCACGTGTCAATCACGTGGGAATCATGTGGGAATTACGTGGGAATCACGTGTGGATCACGTGAAAATCATTTGGGAATCACGTCGGAATCACGTGTCGATCACGTGGGAATCACGTGGAAAAAACTTGGGAATCACGTGTCAATCACGTGGGAATCATGAGGGAATCACGTGTCAATCACGTGAGCATCACGAGGGCATCACGTGGGAATCATTTGGGAATCACGTGGGAATCACGGTGTAATCACGTGGGAATCACGTGTCAATCTCGTGGGAATCACATGGCAATCACGTGGGAATGACATGGCAATCCCGTGGGAATCACGTGGGAATAAGGTGGGAATCACGTGTCAATAACGTGGGAATCACGTTGGAGTCACGTGGGAATCACGTGGGAATCACTTGTCAATCACGTGGGAATCACGTGGGAATCACGTGTCAATCCCGTGGGAATCACGTGGGAATCACGTAGGAATCAGGTGGGAATCACGTGGGAATCATGCGTCTATCACGTGGGAATCACATGGGAGTCACGTGGGAATCATGTGGGAGTCAATTAGGAATCACGTGGGAAGCACGTGCGAATCACGTGTCAATCATTTGGGAATCACATGGGAATCACGTGATAATCACGTGGGAATCACGTGTCAATCACGTGGGAATCACGTGAGAATCACAAGGGAATCACGTGTCAATCATGTGGGAAGCACGTGGGAATCACGTGGGAATCACGTGTCAATCACCTGGGAATCACGTGTCAATCACGTGGGAATCACGTGGGAATCATGCGTCAATCACGTGGGAATCAAGTGGGAGTCAAGTAGAATCACGTGGGAATCACGTGGGAATCACGTGGGTATCACGTGTCCATCACGTGGGAGTCATGTGGGAATCACGTGTCAATCACGTGGGAATCACGTGGGAATAAGGTGGGAATCACGTGTCAATCACGTGGGAATCACGTGGGAATCACGTGGGATTCACGTGGGAATCACGTGTTAATGACGTGTCAATCATGTGAGAATCAAGTGGGAATCACGTGGAAATCACGTGTCAATCACGTGGGAATCACGTGGGCATCACGTGTCTATCACGTTGGAATCACGTGGGAATCACATGTCAATTACGTGGGAGTCACGTTGGAGTCACGTGGGAATCATGTGGGAATCACGTGTCAATCACGTGGGAATCACATGTCAATTACGTGGGAGTCACGTTGGAGTCACGTGGGAGTCACGAGGGAATCACGTATCAATCACGTGGGAATCACGTGGGAATCACGTGTCAATCCCATGGGAATCACGGGGGAATCTCGTAGGAATCACGTGGGAATCACGTGGGAATCATGCGTCAATCACGTGGGAATCACAGGGGAGTCACGTGGGAATAACGTGGGAATCACGTGGTAATCACGTAGGAATCACGTGGGAATAACATGTCAATCACGTGGGAATCATGTGGGAATCACATGCCAATCACGAGGGAATCACAAAGGAATCACGTGTCAATCACGTGGGCATCACATGTGTATCACACGGGAATCATTTGGGAATCACTTGTCAATCACGTTGGAATCACGTGGGAATCACTTTTGAATCACGTGGGAATCACGTGTCAATCACGTGGGAAACATGTTTCAATCCCGTCGGAATCAGGTGGGAATCATGTGGGAATCACGTGGGAATCACGTGTCAATCACGTGGGAATCACGAGGGCATCACGTGGGAATCATTTGGGAATCACGTGGGAATCACGGTGGAATCACGTGGGAATCACGTGTCAATCACGTGGGAATCACATGGCAATCACGTGGGAATGACATGGCAATCCCGTGGGAATCACGTGGGAATAAGGTGGGAATCACGTGTCAATAACGTGGGAATCACGTTGGAGTCACGTGGGAATCACGTGGGAATCACTTGTCAATCACGTGGGAATCACGTGGGAATCACGTGTCAATCCCGTGGGAATCTCGTGGGAATCACGTAGGAATCAGGTGGGAATCACGTGGGAATCATGCGTCTATCACGTGGGAATCACTTGTCAATCACGTGGGAATCACGTGGGAATCACGTGTCAATCACTTGTCAATCACGTGGGAATCACGTGGGAATCACGTGTCAATCACGTGGGAATCACGAGGTAATCACGTAGGAATCACACGGGAATCACGCGTCAATCACGATGGAATCACGTGGCACTCACGTTTCAGTCACGTGGGAATCACATGTGAATCACGTGAGAATCTCGAGGACCTCACGTGTCAATCACGTGGGTATCACGTGGGAATCACGTAGGAATCACCTGTCAATCACGTAGGAATCACGTGGTAATCACGTGTCAATCACGTGGGAATCACGTGACAATCATTTGGGAACCACGTGGAAATCACGTGTCAATCACGTGGGAATCACGTGGGAATCACGTGGGAATCACGTGTCAATCACGTGTCAATCACGTGGGAATCACGTGGGAATTACGTGGGAATCCCGAGTCAATCACGGGGGAATCACGTGGGAATCACGTGTCATTCACGTGGGAATCACGTGGGAATCACGAGTCAATCACGAGGGAGTCACGTGGGAATCACGTGTCAATCACGTGTCAATCACGTGGGAATCAAGTGGAAATCATGCATCAATCACGTGTCAATCACGTGGGAATCTCGGGGGAATCTCGTGAGAATCACGTGTCAATCACGTGGGAATCACGTGGGAATCACTTTTGAATCACGTGGGAATCACGTGTCAATCACGTGGGAAACATGTTTCAATCCCGTCGGAATCAGGTGGGAATCATGTGGGAATCACGTGGGAATCACGTGTCAATCATTTCGGAATCACGTGTCAATCAAGTGGGAATCACGTGTAAATCACGTGGGAATCACGTGTAAATCACAGGGGAATCACGTGTCAATCACTTGTCAATCACGTGGGAATCACGTGGGAATCACGTGTCAATCACGTGGGAATCACGTGTCAATCACGAGGGAATCACGTGGGAATCACGTGGGAATCACGTGTCAATCACGTGGGAATCACGTGGGAATCACGTGTC
Organism: Muntiacus reevesi; assembly: GCF_963930625.1. Classification (NCBI taxonomy): domain Eukaryota; kingdom Metazoa; phylum Chordata; class Mammalia; order Artiodactyla; family Cervidae; genus Muntiacus; species Muntiacus reevesi. Next base: position 457,791 of record NW_027078022.1, on the reverse strand, counting down.
AATTACGTGGGAATCACGTGGGAATCACGTGGGTATCACGTGTCAATCATGTGGGAGTCCGTAGGAGTCACGTGGGAATCACATGGGAATCACGTGGTAATCACGTGGGAATCACGTTGGAATCACATGTCAATATCGTGGGAATCATGTGGGAATCACGTGTCAATCATGATGGAATTACGTGTGAATAACGTGGGAATCACGTGTCAATCACGTGGGAATCATGTGGGAATCAAGAGGTAATCATGCCTCAATCACGTGGGAATCACGTGGGAGTTACGTGGGAAGCACATGGGAATCACGTGGTAATCACGTGGGAATCACGTTGGAATCACATATCAATATCGTGGGAATCATGTGGGAATCACGTGTCAATCATGATGGAATTATGTGTGAATTACGTGGGAATCACGAGTCAATCACGTGGGAATCATGTGGGAATCACCTGTCAATCACGTGGGCATCACGTGGGAATCATTTGGGAATCACGTGGGAATCACGTGGGAGTCACGTGGTAATCACGTGGGAATCACGTTGGAATCACATGTCAATATCGTGGGAATCATGTGGGAATCACGTGTCAATCATGATGGAATTACGTTTGAATAAAGTGGGAATAACGTGTCAATCAAGTGGGAATCACGTGGCAGTCACGTGTCAATCACGTGGGCATCACGTGGGAATCACGTTTCAATCACATGGGAATCACGTGGGAATCATGCGTCAATCACGTGGGAATCACGTGTCAATCACGTGGGAGTCACGTGGATATCACGTGGGAATCCCGTGGAAATCACGGGGGAATAACGTGTCAATCACGAGGGAATGACGTGGGAATCACGTGGGAATCACGTGTAAATCATGTGGGAATCAAGTGGGAATCACGTGTAAATCACGTGGGAATCACGTGTCAATCATGTGTCAATCACGTGGTAATCACGTGGGAATCACGTGGGATCACGTGGGAATCACGTGACAATCATTTGTGAATCACGTGGTAATCACGTGTAAATCACGTGGGAATCACGTGGGAATCACAAGGAAATCACGTGTCATTCACGTGGGAATCACGTGTCAATCACGATGGAATCACTTGGGAATCACGTGTCAATCACGGGGGAATCACGTGGTAATCACGTGTAAATGACGGGGGAATCACGTGGGAATCACAAGGAAATCACGTGTCAATCACAAGGAAATCACGTGTCAATCACGTGGGAAACACGTGTCAATCACTTGGGAATCACGTGGGAATCACGTGTCATTCACGGGGGAATCACGTGTGAATCACGTGTGAATCACGTGTCAATCACGTGGGAATCACGTGGGAATCATGTGGGAATCACGTGGGAATCACGTGTCAATCATGTGGGAATCACCTGGGTATCACGTGTCAATCACGTGGGAATCACATGGGAATCACGTCGGAATCTCGTGCCAATCACGTGGGAATCACGTGGGAATCACGTGGGAATAACGTGACAATCATTTGGGAATCACGTGGGAATCAGGTGTCAATCACGTGGGAATCACGTGGGAATCACGTGTCAATCACCTGTCAATCACGTGGGAATCACGTGGGTATCACGTGGGAATCCCGAGTCAATCACGGGGGAATCACGTGGGAATCACGTGGGAATCCCGAGTCAATCACGGGGGAATCACGTGGGAATCACGTGGGAATCACGTGCCAATCACGTGGGAATCTCGTGGGAATCACGTGTCAATCACGTGGGAATAACGTGGGAATCACGTGTCAATCACTTGGGAATCATGTGGGAATCACGTGGAAAGCACGTGGAAAACACGTGTCAATCACTTGGGAATCACATGGGTATCACGTGATAATCACGTGGGAATCAAGTGTAATTCACGTGGAAATCACGTGAGAATTACGTGGGAATCACGTGGGAATCACGTTTCAATCACATGGGAATCACGTGGGAATCATGCGTCAATCACGTGGGAATCACGTGGGAATCACGTGGGAATCACGTGTCAATCACGTGGGAATCACGTGGGAATAACGTGGGAATCATGTGTCAATCAGGAGGGAATCACGTGGGAATCACGTGGGAATCACGTGTCAATCACGTGGGAATCAAGTGGGAATAACGTGGGTATCAAGTGTCAATGAGGTGGGAATCAAATGGGAATCACGTGGGAATCACGTGTCAATCATGTGGGAATCATGTGGGAATTACGTGACAATCACGAGTTAGTCACGTGGGAATCACGTGGAAATCACATTAAATCACGTGGGCATCACGTGGGCATCACATGGGGATCATTTAGGAATCACGTGGGAATCACGTGTGAATCACGTTGGAATCATGCGTCAATCACGTGGGAATCACATGGGAGTCACGTGGGATTCACGTGGTAATCACGTTACAATCATGTGGGAATTACGTGTCAATCATGTGGGAATCACGTAGGAATCACATGTCATTCATGTGGGAAACACGTGGGAATCACATGGGAATCACGTGGTAGTCACATCTCAATCACGTGTGAATCACGAGGGAATCACGTGTCAATCACGTGGGAATCACCTGGGAATCACAGGGTAATCAACTGTCATTCACGTGGGAATCATGTGGGCATCACGTGGGAATCATGTGGGAATCAGGTGTCAATCACGTGGGAATCACTTGGGAAACAAGTGGGAATCACGTGTCAATCACTTGGGAATCACGGGTCAATCATGTGGGAATCACGTGGAATCATGCATCAATAATGTGGGAATCACGTGGGAATCATGTGGGAATCACGTGGGAATCACGTGGGAATCACGAGTCAATCACGTGGGAATCACGTGGGAATCACGGCTAATTCACATGGATATCAAATGGGAATCTCGTGTCAATCAAGTTGGAATCACGTAGGAATGACGTGTCAATCACGTGGGCGTCACGTGGGAATCGTTTGGGAATCACGTGGGAATCACGTGGGAATCACGAGGATATGAGGTGTCAATCACGTGGGAATCACGTGGGAATCATGTGGGAATGACGTGTCAATCCCATGGGTATCACATGGGAATCACGTGGGAATCACGTGGGAATCACTTGGGAATCACGTGCCAATCACGTGTCAATCACGTGGGAATCACTTGGGAATCACGTGCCAATCACGTGTCAATCACGTGGGAATCACGTGGGAATCACATGTCAATCACGTGGGAGTCACGTGGATATCACGTGGGAATCCCGTGGAAATCACGGGGGAATCACGTGTCAATCACGAGGGAATCACGTGGGAATCACGTGGGAATCACGTGTCAATCACGTGGGAATCAAGTGGGAATCACGTGTAAATCACGTGGGAATCACGTGGGAATCACGTGTCAATCATGTGTCAATCACGTGGTAATCACGTGGGAATCACGTGAGATCACGTGGGAATCACGTGACAATCATTTGTGAATCACGTGGTAATCACGTGGGAATCACGTGGGAATCACAAGGAAATCACGTGTCATTCACGTGGGAATCACGTGTCAATCACGATGGAATCACTTTGGAATCACGTGTCAATCACGGGGGAATCACATGGTAATCACGTGTAAATCACGTGGGAATCACGTGGGAATCACAAGGAAATCACGTGTCAATCACAAGGAAATCACGTGTCAATCTCGTGGGATACACGTGTCAATCACTTGGGAATCACGTGGGAATCACGTGTCAATCACGGGGGAATCACGTGTGAATCACGTGTGAATCACGTGTCAGTCACGTGGGAATCACGTGGGAATCATGTGGGAATCACGTGGGAATCACGTATCAATCATGTGGGAATCACGTGGGAATCACGTGTCAATCACGTGGGAATCACGTGGGAACAACGTCGGAATCTCGTGTCAATCACGTGGGAATCACCTGGGAATCACGTGGGAATCACGTGGGAATCACGTGTCAATCACGTGGGAATCACGTGGGAATCACGTGGGAATCACGTGACAATCATTTGGGAACCACGTGGGAATCACGTGTCAATCACGTGGGAATCACGTGGGAATCACGTGGGAATCACGTGTCAATCACGTGTCAATCACGTGGGAATCACGTGGGAATCACGTGGGAATCCCGAGTCAATCACGGGGGAATCACGTGGGAATCACGTGGGAATCACGTTTCATTCACCTGGGAATCACGTGGGAATCACGAGTCAATCACGAGGGAGTCACGTGGGAATCACGTGTCAATCACGTGTCAATCACGTGGGAATCAAGTGGAAATCATGCATCAATCACGTGTCAATCACGTGGGAATCTCGGGGGAATCTCGTGGGAATCACGTGTCAATCACGTAGGAATAACGTGGGAATCACGTTTCAATCACTTGGGAATCACGTGGGAATCACGTGGAACGCACGTGGGAAACACGTGTCAATCACTTGGGAATCACATGTGTATCACGTGATAATCACGTGGGAATCACGTGTAATTCACGTTGCAATCACGTGAGAATTACGTGGGAATCACGTGGGAATCACATGTCAATCACGTGGGAATCACGTGGAAAAAATTTGGGAATCACGTGTCAATCACGTGGGAATCACGAGGGAATCACGTGGGAATCATGTGGGAATCACCAGGGAATCACGTGTCAATCACGTGTGAATCATGTGGGAATTACGTGGGAATCACGTGTGGATCACGTGAAAATCATTTGGGAATCACGTCGGAATCACGTGCCAATCACGTGGGAATCACGTGGGAATCACGTGTCAATCACGTGGGAATCATGTGGGAATTACGTGGGAATCACGTGTGGATCAGGTGGGAATCATTTATGAATCACGTTGGAATCACGTGTGAGTCACTTTGGAATCATGCGTCAATCACGTGGGAATCACATGGGAGTCACGTGGGATTCACGTGGTAATCACGTGGCAATCATGTGGGAATTACGTGTCAATCACGTGGGAATCACGTAGGAATCACGTGTCATTCATGTGGGAATAACGTGGGAATCACATGGGAATCACGTGGTAATCACATCTCATTCACGTGTGAATCACCAGGGAATCACATGGTAATCACGTGTCATTCACGTGGGAATCACGTGGGCATCACGTGGGAATCATGTGGGAATCAGGTGTCAATCACGTGGGAATCACAAGGGAAACAAGTGGGAATCACGTGTCAATCACTTGGGAATCACGTGTGAGTCACGTGGGAATCACATGGGAATCACGTGTCAATCATGTGGGAATCACGTGGAATCATGCATCAATAATGTGGGAATCATGTGGGAATCACGTGGGAATCACGTGGGAATCACGTGGGAATCAGGTGGGAATCACGAGTCAATCACGTGGGAATCACGTGGGAATCACGTCTAATTCACGTGGATATCAAAAGGGAATCTCGTGTCAATCAAGTTGGAATCACGTGGGAATGACGTGTCAATCACGTGGGCATAACGTGGGAATCGTTTGGTAAACACGTTGGAATCACGTGAAATCACGTGGAAATGAAGTGTCAATTACATGGGAATCAAGTGGGAATCACGGGGGAATCACGTGTCAATCCCATCCGTATCACGTGGGAATCACGTGGGAAACATGTGGGAATCACGTGTCAATCACGTAGGAATCACGTGTCAATCACGTGGGAATCACGTGGGAATCACGTGTCAATCACGTGGGAAACACGTGGGAATCACGTGGGAATCACGTGTGGATCACGTGACAATCATTTGGGAATCACGTGGGAATCACGTGTCAATCACGTGGGAATCACGTGGGAATCACGAGTCAATCACGTGGGAGTCACGTGGATATCACGTGGGAATCCCGTGGAAATCACGGGGGAATCACGTGGGAATCACGTGTCAATCACGGGGGAAACACGTGTCAATCACGTGGGAATCACGTGGGAATCACATGGGAATCACGTGTGAATCACGTGTCAATCACGTGGGAATCACGTGGGAATCACGTGTCAATCACGTGGGAATCTCGTGGAAATGAAGTGTCAATCAAGGGGGAATCACTTGTCAATCACGAGGGAATCACGTGGGAATCACGTGTCAATCACGTGGGAAACACGTTTCAATCATGTGGGAATCACGTGGGAATCACGTGGGATCACGTGGGAACCACGTGACAATCATTTGGGAATAACGTGGTAATCACGTGTAAATCACGTGGGAATCACGTGGGAATCACGAGGAAATCACGTGTCAATCACGTGGGAATCACGTGTCAATCACTTGGGAATCACATGGGAATCACGTGTCAATCACGATGGAATCACTTGGGAATCACGTGTCAATCACGTGGGAATCACGTGTGAATCACGTGAGAATCTCGTGGGCCTCACGTGTCAATCACGTGGGTATCACGTGGGAATCACGTAGGAATCACGTGTCAATCACGTAGGAATCACGTCCTAATCACATGTCAATCACGTGGGAATCACGTCGGAGTCACGTGGGAATCACGTGGGAATCACGTGTCAATCACATAGGAATCACGTCCTAATCACATGTCAATCACGTGGGAATCACGTCGGAGTCATGTGGGAATCACGTGTCAATCGCCTGGGAATCACGTGTCAATCACGTGGGAATCACGCCTCAATCACGTGGGAATCACGTGGGATTCACGTGTCAATCACGTGGAAATCACGAGGGAGTCACGTGGGAATCACGTGGGAATCACGTGTTAATCACGTGGAAATCACGTGGCAAACACTTGGGATTCACGTGGGAATCACATTTGAATCATGTGTCAATCACGTGGGAATCACGTGGGAATCACGTGGGAATTACGTGGAAATCACCTGTCAATCACGTGGGAATCACGTTGGAATCACCTGCGAATCACGTGGGAATGACGTGAAAATCATTAGGGAATCACGTGGGAATCACGTGTCAATCACGGGGGAATCACGTGTGAATCACCTGTCAATCACAGGGGAATCACGAGGAAATCACGTGTCAATCACGAGGGAATCACGTGTCAATCACGTGGGAATCACATGGGAATCACGTGTCAATCACGATGGAATCACTTGGGAATCACGTGTCAATCACGTGGGAATCACGTGTGAATCACGTGAGAATCTCGTGGGCCTCACGTGTCAATCACGTGGGTATCACGTGGGAATCACGTAGGAATCACGTGTCAATCACGTAGGATTCACGTCCTAATCACATGTCAATCACGTGGGAATCACGTCGGAGTCACGTGGGAATCACGTGGGAATCACGTGTCAATCACATAGGAATCACGTGCTAATCACATGTCAATCACGTGGGAATCACGTCGGAGTCATGTGGGAATCACGTGTCAATCGCCTGGGAATCACGTGTCAATCACGTGGGAATCACGCCTCAATCACATGGGAATCACGTGGGATTCACGTGTCAATCACGTGGAAATCACGAGGGAGTCACGTGGGAATCACGTGGGAATCACGTGTTAATCACGTGGAAATCACGTGGCAAACACTTGGGATTTACGTGGGAATCACATTTGAATCACGTGTCAATCACGTGGGAATCACGTGGGAATCACGTGGGAATCACGTGGAAATCACCTGTCAATCACGTGGGAATCACGTTGGAATCACCTGGGAATCACGTGGGAATGACGTGAAAATCATTAGGGAATCACGTTGGAATCACGTGTCAATCACGGGGGAATCACGTGTGAATCACGTGTCAATCACGTGGGAATCACATGGGAATCATGTGGGAATCACGTGGGAATCACCTGTCAATCATGTGGGAATCACATGGGAATCACGTGTCAATCACGTGGGAATCACGGCGGAATCTCGTGCCAATCACGTGGGAATCACGTGGGAATCACGTGGGAATCACGTGGGAATTACGTGGGAATCACGTGTCAATCACGTGGGAATCACGTGGGAATCACGTGACAATCATTTGGGAATCACGTGGGAATCAGGTGTCAATCACGTGGGAATCACGTGGGAATCACGTGGGAATCACGTGGGAATCACGTGGCAATTACATGTCAATCACGTGGAAATCACGTGTCAATCACGTGGGAAGCACGTGGGAAGCACGTGGGAATCCCTTGTCAATCACGTGGAAATCACATGGGAATCGCGGGAGAATCACGTTGGAATCATGTGTCAATCACGTGGGAATCATGGGGGAATCACGTGTCAACCACGTGGGAATCACGTGGGATTCACGTGTCAATCACTTGGGAATCACATGGGAATCACGTGAGAATCACGTGGGAATCAAGTGTCAATCACGGGGGAATCACGTGGGAATCACGTGAGAATCTCGTGTCATTCACGTGGGAATCACGTGTCAATCACGTTGGATTCACGTGGGAATCACGTGGGTGTCATGGTTTAATCACGTGGAAACACGTAGGAATCACTTGGGAATCACGTGTCAATCACATGGGAATCACGTGGGAATCACGTGTCAATCACCTGGGAATCACTTGGGAATCACGTATCAATCACTTGGGAATCACGTGGGAATCACGTGGGAATCACGTAGGAATCACATGGGAATCACGTGGGAATCACGTGTCAATCACTTTGGAATCACATGGGAATCACGTGAGAATCACATGTCAATCACGTGGGATTCACGTGGGAATCACGTGAGAATCTCGTGTCATTCACGTGGGAATCACGTGTCAATCACGTTGGATTCACGTGGGAATCACGTGGGTGTCATGGGTCAATCACGTAGAAACACGTGGGAATCAAGTGGGAATCACGTGTCAATCACATGGGAATCACGTGGGAATCACGTGTCAATCACGTGGGAATCACTTGGGAATCACGTATCAATCACTTGGGAATCACGTGGGAATCACGTGGGAATCACATGTCAATCACGTGAATCAGGTGGAAATCACATTTAATCACGTGGAAATCACGTGGGAATCTCGTGTCAATCAAGTTGGAATCACGTGGGAATGACGTGTCAATCACGTGGGCATCACGTGGGAATCATTTGGAAATCACGTGTCAATCACGTTGGAATCACATGGGAATCACGTGGGAATCACGTGGGAATCACGTGTGAATCACGTGTCAATCACGTGGGAATCACGTGGGAATCACGTGGGTATCACGTGTCAATCATGTGGGAGTCCGTAGGAGTCACGTGGGAATCACATGGGAATCACGTGGTAATCACGTGGGAATCACGTTTGAATCACATGTCAATATCGTGGGAATAATGTGGGAATCACGTGTCAACCATGATGGAATAACGTGTGAATGACGTGGGAATCACGTGTCAATCACGTGGAAATCATGTGGGAATCAAGAGGTAATCACGCCTCAATCACGTGGGAATCACGTGGGAGTTACGTGGGAATCACATGGGAATCACGTGGGGATCACGTGGGAATCACGAGGGAATCACGTGTCAATCACGTGGGAATCACGTGGGAATCACGTGGGTATCACGTGTCAATCATGTGGGAGTCCGTAGGAGTCACGTGGGAATCACATGGGAATCACGTGGTAATCACGTGGGAATCACGTTGGAATCACGTGTCAATCACGTGAATCAGGTGGAAATCACATTTAATCACATGGAAATCACGTGGGAATCTCGTGTCAATCAAGTTGGAATCACGTGGGAATGACGTGTCAATCACGTGGGCATCACGTGGGAATCATTTGGAAATCACGTGTCAATCACGTTGGAATCACATGAGAATCACGTGTGAATCACGTGGGAATCACATGGGAATCACGTGTCAATCATGTGGGAATCACGTGGAATCATGCATCAATAATGTGGGAATCATGTGGGAATCACGTGGGAATCACGTGGGAATCACGTGGGAATCAGGTGGGAATCACGAGTCAATCACGTGGGAATCACGTGGGAATCACGTCTAATTCACGTGGATATCAAAAGGGAATCTCGTGTCAATCAAGTTGGAATCACGTGGGAATGACGTGTCAATCACGTGGGCATAACGTGGGAATCGTTTGGTAAACACGTTGGAATCACGTGAAATCACGTGGAAATGAAGTGTCAATTACATGGGAATCAAGTGGGAATCACGGGGGAATCACGTGTCAATCCCATCCGTATCACGTGGGAATCACGTGGGAAACATGTGGGAATCACGTGTCAATCACGTAGGAATCACGTGTCAATCACGTGGGAATCACGTGGGAATCACGTGTCAATCACGTGGGAAACACGTGGGAATCACGTGGGAATCACGTGTGGATCACGTGACAATCATTTGGGAATCACGTGGGAATCACGTGTCAATCACGTGGGAATCACGTGGGAATCACGAGTCAATCACGTGGGAGTCACGTGGATATCACGTGGGAATCCCGTGGAAATCACGGGGGAATCACGTGGGAATCACGTGTCAATCACGGGGGAAACACGTGTCAATCACGTGGGAATCACGTGGGAATCACATGGGAATCACGTGTGAATCACGTGTCAATCACGTGGGAATCACGTGGGAATCACGTGTCAATCACGTGGGAATCTCGTGGAAATGAAGTGTCAATCAAGGGGGAATCACTTGTCAATCACGAGGGAATCACGTGGGAATCACGTGTCAATCACGTGGGAAACACGTTTCAATCACGTGGGAATCACGTGGGAATCACGTGGGATCACGTGGGAACCACGTGACAATCATTTGGGAATAACGTGGTAATCACGTGTAAATCACGTGGGAATCACGTGGGAATCACGAGGAAATCACGTGTCAATCACGTGGGAATCACGTGTCAATCACGTGGGAATCACATGGGAATCACGTGTCAATCACGATGGAATCACTTGGGAATCACGTGTCAATCACGTGGGAATCACGTGTGAATCACGTGAGAATCTCGTGGGCCTCACGTGTCAATCACGTGGGTATCACGTGGGAATCACGTAGGAATCACGTGTCAATCACGTAGGAATCACGTCCTAATCACATGTCAATCACGTGGGAATCACGTCGGAGTCACGTGGGAATCACGTGGGAATCACGTGTCAATCACATAGGAATCACGTCCTAATCACATGTCAATCACGTGGGAATCACGTCGGAGTCATGTGGGAATCACGTGTCAATCGCCTGGGAATCACGTGTCAATCACGTGGGAATCACGCCTCAATCACGTGGGAATCACGTGGGATTCACGTGTTAATCACGTGGAAATCACGAGGGAGTCACGTGGGAATCACGTGGGAATCACGTGTTAATCACGTGGAAATCACGTGGCAAACACTTGGGATTCACGTGGGAATCACATTTGAATCATGTGTCAATCACGTGGGAATCACGTGGGAATCACGTGGGAATTACGTGGAAATCACCTGTCAATCACGTGGGAATCACGTTGGAATCACCTGCGAATCACGTGGGAATGACGTGAAAATCATTAGGGAATCACGTGGGAATCACGTGTCAATAACGGGGGAATCACGTGTGAATCACCTGTCAATCACAGGGGAATCACGAGGAAATCACGTGTCAATCACGTGGGAATCACGTGTCAATCACGTGGGAATCACATGGGAATCACGTGTCAATCACGATGGAATCACTTGGGAATCACGTGTCAATCACGTGGGAATCACGTGTGAATCACGTGAGAATCTCGTGGGCCTCACTTGTCAATCACGTGGGTATCACGTGGGAATCACGTAGGAATCACGTGTCAATCACGTAGGAATCACGTCCTAATCACATGTCAATCACGTGGGAATCACGTCGGAGTCATGTGGGAATCACGTGGGAATCACGTGTCAATCACATAGGAATCACGTCCTAATCACATGTCAATCACGTGGGAATCACGTCGGAGTCATGTGGGAATCACGTGTCAATCGCCTGGGAATCACGTGTCAATCACGTGGGAATCACGCCTCAATCACATGGGAATCACGTGGGATTCACGTGTCAATCACGTGGAAATCACGAGGGAGTCACGTGGGAATCACGTGGGAATCACGTGTTAATCACGTGGAAATCACGTGGCAAACACTTGGGATTCACGTGGGAATCACATTTGAATCACGTGTCAATCACGTGGGAATCACGTGGGAATCACGTGGGAATCACGTGGAAATCACCTGTCAATCACGTGGGAATCACGTTGGAATCACCTGGGAATCACGTGGGAATGACGTGAAAATCATTAGGGAATCACGTTGGAATCACGTGTCAATCACGGGGGAATCACGTGTGAATCACGTGTCAATCACGTGGGAATCACATGGGAATCATGTGGGAATCACGTGGGAATCACCTGTCAATCATGTGGGAATCACATGGGAATCACGTGTCAATCACGTGGGAATCACGGCGGAATCTCGTGCCAATCACGTGGGAATCACGTGGGAATCACGTGGGAATCACGTGGGAATTACGTGGGAATCACGTGTCAATCACGTGGGAATCACGTGGGAATCACGTGACAATCATTTGGGAATCACGTGGGAATCAGGTGTCAATCACGTGGGAATCACGTGGGAATCACGTGGGAATCATGTGGGAATCACGTGTCAATCACGTAGGAATCACGTGTCAAGCACGTGGGAATCACGTGGGAATCACGTGTCAATCACGTGGGAAACACGTGGGAATCACGTGGGAATCACGTGTGGATCACGTGACAATCATTTGGGAATCACGTGGGAATCACGTGTCAATCACGTGGGAATCACGTGGGAATCACGAGTCAATCACGTGGGAGTCACGTGGATATCACGTGGGAATCCCGTGGAAATCACGGGGGAATCACGTGGGAATCACGTGTCAATCACGGGGGAAACACGTGTCAATCACGTGGGAATCACGTGGGAATCACATGGGAATCACGTGTGAATCACGTGTCAATCACGTGGGAATCACGTGGGAATCACGTGTCAATCACGTGGGAATCTCGTGGAAATGAAGTGTCAATCAAGGGGGAATCACTTGTCAATCACGAGGGAATCACGTGGGAATCACGTGTCAATCACGTGGGAAACACGTTTCAATCACGTGGGAATCACGTGGGAATCACGTGGGATCACGTGGGAACCACGTGACAATCATTTGGGAATAACGTGGTAATCACGTGTAAATCACGTGGGAATCACGTGGGAATCACGAGGAAATCACGTGTCAATCACGTGGGAATCACGTGTCAATCACTTGGGAATCACATGGGAATCACGTGTCAATCACGATGGAATCACTTGGGAATCACGTGTCAATCACGTGGGAATCACGTGTGAATCACGTGAGAATCTCGTGGGCCTCACGTGTCAATCACGTGGGTATCACGTGGGAATCACGTAGGAATCATGTGTCAATCACGTAGGAATCACGTCCTAATCACATGTCAATCACGTGGGAATCACGTCGGAGTCACGTGGGAATCACGTGGGAATCACGTGTCAATCACATAGGAATCACGTCCTAATCACATGTCAATCACGTGGGAATCACGTCGGAGTCATGTGGGAATCACGTGTCAATCGCCTGGGAATCACGTGTCAATCACGTGGGAATCACGCCTCAATCACGTGGGAATCACGTGGGATTCACGTGTCAATCACGTGGAAATCACGAGGGAGTCACGTGGGAATCACGTGGGAATCACGTGTTAATCACGTGGAAATCACGTGGCAAACACTTGGGATTCACGTGGGAATCACATTTGAATCATGTGTCAATCACGTGGGAATCACGTGGGAATCACGTGGGAATTACGTGGAAATCACCTGTCAATCACGTGGGAATCACGTTGGAATCACCTGCGAATCACGTGGGAATGACGTGAAAATCATTAGGGAATCACGTGGGAATCACGTGTCAATCACGGGGGAATCACGTGTGAATCACCTGTCAATCACAGGGGAATCACGAGGAAATCACGTGTCAATCACGAGGGAATCACGTGTCAATCACGTGGGAATCACATGGGAATCACGTGTCAATCACGATGGAATCACTTGGGAATCACGTGTCAATCACGTGGGAATCACGTGTGAATCACGTGAGAATCTCGTGGGCCTCACGTGTCAATCACGTGGGTATCACGTGGGAATCACGTAGGAATCACGTGTCAATCACGTAGGAATCACGTCCTAATCACATGTCAATCACGTGGGAATCACGTCGGAGTCACGTGGGAATCACGTGGGAATCACGTGTCAATCACATAGGAATCACGTGCTAATCACATGTCAATCACGTGGGAATCACGTCGGAGTCATGTGGGAATCACGTGTCAATCGCCTGGGAATCACGTGTCAATCACGTGGGAATCACGCCTCAATCACATGGGAATCACGTGGGATTCACGTGTCAATCACGTGGAAATCACGAGGGAGTCACGTGGGAATCACGTGGGAATCACGTGTTAATCACGTGGAAATCACGTGGCAAACACTTGGGATTCACGTGGGAATCACATTTGAATCACGTGTCAATCACGTGGGAATCACGTGGGAATCACGTGGGAATCACGTGGAAATCACCTGTCAATCACGTGGGAATCACGTTGGAATCACCTGGGAATCACGTGGGAATGACGTGAAAATCATTAGGGAATCACGTTGGAATCACGTGTCAATCACGGGGGAATCACGTGTGAATCACGTGTCAATCACGTGGGAATCACATGGGAATCATGTGGGAATCACGTGGGAATCACCTGTCAATCATGTGGGAATCACATGGGAATCACGTGTCAATCACGTGGGAATCACGGCGGAATCTCGTGCCAATCACGTGGGAATCACGTGGGAATCACGTGGGAATCACGTGGGAATTACGTGGGAATCACGTGTCAATCACGTGGGAATCACGTGGGAATCACGTGACAATCATTTGGGAATCACGTGGGAATCAGGTGTCAATCACGTGGGAATCACGTGGGAATCACGTGGGAATCACGTGGGAATCACGTGGCAATTACATGTCATTCACGTGGAAATCACGTGTCAGTCACGTGGGAAGCACGTGGGAAGCACGTGGGAATCCCTTGTCAATCACGTGGAAATCACATGGGAATCGCGGGAGAATCACGTTGGAATCATGTGTCAATCACGTGGGAATCATGGGGGAATCACGTGTCAACCACGTGGGAATCACGTGGGAATCACGTGGGATTCACGTGTCAATCACTTGGGAATCACATGGGAATCACGTGAGAATCACGTGGGAATCAAGTGTCAATCACGGGGGAATCACGTGGGAATCACGTGAGAATCTCGTGTCATTCACGTGGGAATCACGTGTCAATCACGTTGGATTCACGTGGGAATCACGTGGGTGTCATGGTTTAATCACGTGGAAACACGTAGGAATCACTTGGGAATCACGTGTCAATCACATGGGAATCACGTGGGAATCACGTGTCAATCACCTGGGAATCACTTGGGAATCACGTATCAATCACTTGGGAATCACGTGGGAATCACGTGGGAATCACGTAGGAATCACATGGGAATCACGTGGGAATCACGTGTCAATCACTTTGGAATCACATGGGAATCACGTGAGAATCACATGTCAATCACGTGGGATTCACGTGGGAATCACGTGAGAATCTCGTGTCATTCACGTGGGAATCACGTGTCAATCACGTTGGATTCACGTGGGAATCACGTGGGTGTCATGGGTCAATCACGTAGAAACACGTGGGAATCAAGTGGGAATCACGTGTCAATCACATGGGAATCACGTGGGAATCACGTGTCAATCACGTGGGAATCACTTGGGAATCACGTATCAATCACTTGGGAATCACGTGGGAATCACGTGGGAATCACGTGTCAATCACGTGAATCAGGTGGAAATCACATTTAATCACGTGGAAATCACGTGGGAATCTCGTGTCAATCAAGTTGGAATCACGTGGGAATGACGTGTCAATCACGTGGGCATCACGTGGGAATCATTTGGAAATCACGTGTCAATCACGTTGGAATCACATGGGAATCACGTGGGAATCACGTGGGAATCACGTGTGAATCACGTGTCAATCACGTGGGAATCACGTGGGAATCACGTGGGTATCACGTGTCAATCATGTGGGAGTCCGTAGGAGTCACGTGGGAATCACATGGGAATCACGTGGTAATCACGTGGGAATCACGTTTGAATCACATGTCAATATCGTGGGAATAATGTGGGAATCACGTGTCAACCATGATGGAATAACGTGTGAATGACGTGGGAATCACGTGTCAATCACGTGGAAATCATGTGGGAATCAAGAGGTAATCACGCCTCAATCACGTGGGAATCACGTGGGAGTTACGTGGGAATCACATGGGAATCACGTGGGGATCACGTGGGAATCACGAGGGAATCACGTGTCAATCACGTGGGAATCACGTGGGAATCACGTGGGTATCACGTGTCAATCATGTGGGAGTCCGTAGGAGTCACGTGGGAATCACATGGGAATCACGTGGTAATCACGTGGGAATCACGTTGGAATCACGTGTCAATCACGTGAATCAGGTGGAAATCACATTTAATCACATGGAAATCACGTGGGAATCTCGTGTCAATCAAGTTGGAATCACGTGGGAATGACGTGTCAATCACGTGGGCATCACGTGGGAATCATTTGGAAATCACGTGTCAATCACGTTGGAATCACATGAGAATCACGTGTGAATCACGTGGGAATCACGTGGGAATCACGTGTCAATCACGTGGGAGTCCGTAGGAGTCACGTGGGAATCACATGGAAATCACGTGGTAATCACGTGGGAATCACGTTGGAATCACATGTCAATATCGTGGGAATCATGTGGGAATCACGTGTCAATCATGATGGAATTACGTGTGAATAACGTGGGAATCACGTGTCAATCACGTGGGCATCACGTGGGAATCATTTGGGAATCACGAGGGAATCACGTGGGAGTCACGTGGTAATCACGTGGGAATCACGTTGGAATCACATGTCAATATCGTGGGAATCATGTGGGAATCACGTGTCAATCATGATGGAATTACGTGTGAATAACGTGGGAATAACGTGTCAATCAAGTCGGAATCACGTGGCAGTCACGTGTCAATCACGTGGGTATCACGTGGGAATCATTTGGGAATCATGTGGGAATCACGTGGGAATCACGTGTCAATCACGTGGGAATCACGTGGCAATCACGTGTGAATGACATGTCAATCCCGTGAGAATCATGTTGGAATAAGGTGGGAATCACGTGTCAATCACCTGGGAATCACGTGGGATTCACGTGGGAATCACGTGTCAATCACGTGTCAATCATGTGAGAATCAAGTGGGAATCACCTGGAAAATACGTGTCAATCACATGGGAATCACGTGGAAATCACGTGTCAATCACTTTGGAATCACGTGGGAATCATATGGGAATCACGTGTCAAGCACGTGGGAATCACATGTCAATTACGTGGAAATCACATTGGAGTCACGTGGGAATCACGTGGGAATCACCTGTAAATCACGTGGTAATCACGTGTGAATCACGTGTCAATCCCGTGGGAATCACGTGGGAATCACGTGGGAATCACGTGGGAATCATGCGTCAATCACGTGGGAATCACATGGGAGTCACGTGGTAATAACATGGGAATCACGTGGTAATCACGTAGGAATCACGTGGGAATAACGTGTCAATCACGTGGGAATCATATGGTAATCACTTGTCAATCACGAGGGAATCAGGTAGGAATCACGTGTCAATCACGTGGGCATCACATGCGTATCACACGGGAATCATTTGGGAATCACTTTTCAATCACGTTGGAATCACGTGGGAATCAATTTTGAATCACATGGGAATCACGTGTCAATCACGTGGGAATCACGTGGGAATCACGTGTGTTCACGTGGGAATCACGTGACAATTATTTGGGAATCACGTGGGAATCACGTGTCAATCACGTGGGAATCACGTGGGAATCACGCGGAAATCACGTAGGAATCACACGGGAATCACGTGTCAATCACGATGGAATCACGTGGCACTCACGTTTCATTCACGTGGGAATCACATGTGAATCACGTGAGAATCTCGAGGACCTCACGTGTCAATCACGTGGGTATCACGTGGGAATCACGTAGGAATCACCTGTCAATCATGTAGGAATCACGTGGTAATCACGTGTCAATCACGTGGGAATCACGTCGGAGTCACGTGGGAATCACGTGGGAATCACGTGTCAATCACGTGGGAATCATGTGGGAGTCACGTGTCAATCACGTGGGAATCACGTTGGAATCACGTGGGAATCACTTGGGAATCACGAGTCAATCACGTGTCAATCACGTGGGAATCACGTGGGAATCACGTGGGAATCATGTGTCAATGGCATGGAAATCATGTGGGAATCACGTGGGAATCACTTGGGAATCACATGTCAATCATGTGCGAATCACATTGGAATCATGTTTGAATCACGTGTCAATCTCGTGGGAATCACGTGTCATTCACGTTGAAATTACGTGGGAATCACGTGTCAATCACGTGGGAAACCCGTGGGAATCACGTGTCAATCACGTGGGAATCACTTGGGAATCACATGGGAATCGCGTGTCAATCACGTGGGAATCACGTGGGAATCACATATCAATCACGTGGGAATCACGTGTCAATAACGTGGAAATCACATGGGAGTCACGTGGGAATTACGTGGGAATCACGTGGAAATCACGTAGGAATCACGTGGGAATAACGTGTCAATCACGTGGGTATCATGTGGGAATCACGTGTCAATCACGTGGGAATCACGTGTCAATCACGTGGGAATCACGTGGGAATGACGTGTCAATCACGTGGGCATCACGTGGGAATCACGTGGGAATCACTTGTGAATCACGTGGGAATCACATGGGAATCACGTGTCAATCACGTGGGAATCACGTGGTAATCATGTGGGAATCACGTTGGAATCCCGTGTCAATATCGTGGGAATCATGTGGGAACCACGTGTCAATCACGATGGAATTATGTGTGAATCACGTGGGAATCACGTGTCAATCACGTGTCAATCATGTGGGAATCACGTGGGAATCACGTGTCAATCACGTTGGAATCACATGGGAACAACGTCGGAATCTCGTGCCAATCACGTGGGAATCACGTGGGAATCACGTGGGAATCACGTGGGAATTACGTGGGAATCACGTGTCAATCACGTGGGAATCACGTGGGAATCACGTGACAATCATTTGGGAATCACGTGGGAATCAGGTGTCAATCACGTGGGAATCACGTGGGAATCACGTGGGAATCACGTGGGAATCACGTGGCAATTACATGTCAATCACGTGGAAATCACGTGTCAATCACGTGGGAAGCACGTGGGAAGCACGTGGGAATCCCTTGTCAATCACGTGGAAATCACATGGGAATCGCGTGAGAATCACGTGGGAATCATGTGTCAATCACGTGGGAATCATGGGGGAATCACGTGTCAACCACGTGGGAATCACGTGGGAATCACGTGGGAATCACGTGTCAATCACGTGGGAATCACGTGTCAATCACGTGGGAATCACGTGGGAATGACGTGTCAATCACGTGGGCATCACGTGGGAATCACGTGGGAATCACTTGTGAATCACGTGGGAATCACGTGGGAATCACGTGTCAATCACGTGGGAATCACGTGGTAATCATGTGGGAATCACGTTGGAATCCCGTGTCAATATCGTGGGAATCATGTGGGAACCACGTGTCAATCACGATGGAATTATGTGTGAATCACGTGGGAATCACGTGTCAATCATGTGGGAATCATGAGGGAGTCACGTGTCAATCAGGTGAGAATCACGAGGGCATCACGTGGGAATCATTTGGGAATCACGTGGGAATCACGGTGGAATCACGTGGGAATCACGTGTCAATCACGTGGGAATCACATGGCAATCACGTGGGAATGACATGGCAATCCCGTGGGAATCATGTGGGAATAAGGTGGGAATCACGTGTCAATAACGTGGGTATCACGTTGGAGTCACGTGGGAATCACGTGGGAATCACATGTCAATCAGGGGGAATCACGTGTGAATCACGTGTCAGTCACGTGGGAATCACGTGGGAATCATGTGGGAATCACGTGGGAATCACGTATCAATCATGTGGGAATCACGTGGGAATCACGTGTCAATCACGTTGGAATCACGTGGGAACAACGTCGGAATCTCGTGCCAATCACGTGGGAATCACGTGGGAATCACGTGGGAATCACGTGACAATCATTTGGGAATCACGTGGGAATCACGTGGGAATCACGTGACAATCATTTGGGAACCACGTGGGAATCACGTGTCAATCACGTGGGAATCACGTGGGAATCACGTGTCAATCACGTGTCAATCACGTGGGAATCACGTGGGAATCACGTGGGAATCCCGAGTCAATCACGGGGGAATCACGTGGGAATCACGTGGGAATCACGTGTCATTCACGTGGGAATCACGTGGGAATCACGAGTCAATCACGAGGGAGTCACGTGGGAATCACGTGTCAATCACGTGTCAATCACGTGGGAATCAAGTGGAAATCATGCATCAATCACGTGTCAATCACGTGGGAATCTCGGGGGAATCTCATGGGAATCACGTGTCAATCACGTGGGAATAACGTGGGAATCACGTTTCAATCACTTGGGAATCACGTGGGAATCACGTGGAAAGCACGTGGGAAACACGTGTCAATCACTTGGGAATCCCATGTGTATCACGTGATAATCACGTGGGAATCACGTGTAATTCACGTGGCAATCACGTGAGAATTACGTGGGAATCACGTGGGAATCAAGTATCAATCACGTGTGAATCACCTGGAAAAAACTTGGGAATCA
This sequence comes from Muntiacus reevesi, assembly GCF_963930625.1. Classification (NCBI taxonomy): domain Eukaryota; kingdom Metazoa; phylum Chordata; class Mammalia; order Artiodactyla; family Cervidae; genus Muntiacus; species Muntiacus reevesi. The sequence continues at coordinate 436,987 of NW_027078022.1, read as the reverse complement.
CGTGTCAATCACGTGGGAATCACGAGGGAATCACGTGGGAATCATGTGGGAATCAAGAGGGAATCACGTGTCAATCACGTGGGAATCATGTGGGAATTACGTTGGAATCACGTGTGGATCACGTGAAAATCATTTGGGAATCACGTCGGAATCACGTGTCAATCACGTGGGAATCACGTGGAAAAAACTTGGGAATCACGTGTCAATCACGTGGGAATCATGAGGGAATCACGTGTCAATCACGTGAGCATCACGAGGGCATCACGTGGGAATCATTTGGGAATCACGTGGGAATCACGGTGGAATCACGTGGGAATCACGTGTCAATCACGTGGGAATCACATGGCAATCACTTGGGAATGACATGGCAATCCCGTGGGAATCACGTGGGAATAAGGTGGGAATCACGTGTCAATAACGTGGGAATCACGTTGGAGTCACGTGGGAATCACGTGGGAATCACTTGTCAATCACGTGGGAATCACGTGGGAATCACGTGTCAATCCCGTGGGAATCACGTGGGAATCACGTAGGAATCAGGTGGGAATCACGTGGGAATCATGCGTCTATCACGTGGGAATCACATGGGAGTCACGTGGGAATCACGTGGGAGTCAATTAGGAATCACGTGGGAAGCATGTGCAAATCACGTGTCAATCACTTGGGAATCACATGGGAATCACGTGATAATCACGTGGGAATCACGTGTCAATCACGTGGGAATCATGTGAGCATCACATGGGAATCACGTGTCAATCATGTGGGAAGCACGTGGGAATCACGTGGGAATCACGTGTCAATCACCTGGGAATCACGTGTCAATCACGTGGGAATCACGTGGGAATCATGCGTCAATCACGTGGGAATCAAGTGGGAGTCAAGTAGAATCACGTGGGAATCACGTGGGAATCACGTGGGTATCACGTGTCCATCACGTGGGAGTCATGTGGGAATCACGTGTCAATCACGTGGGAATCACGTGGGAATAAGGTGGGAATCACGTGTCAATCACGTGGGAATCACGTGGGAATCACGTGGGATTCACGTGGGAATCACGTGTTAATGACGTGTCAATCATGTGAGAATCAAGTGGGAATCACGTGGAAATCACGTGTCAATCACGTGGGAATCACGTGGGCATCACGTGTCTATCACGTTGGAATCACGTGGGAATCACATGTCAATTACGTGGGAGTCACGTTGGAGTCACGTGGGAATCACGTGGGAATCACGTGTCAATCACGTGGGAATCACATGTCAATTACGTGGGAGTCTCGTTGGAGTCACGTGGGAGTCACGAGGGAATCACGTATCAATCACGTGGGAATCACGTGGGAATCACGTGTCAATCCCATGGGAATCACGGGGGAATCTCGTAGGAATCACGTGGGAATCACGTGGGAATCATGCGTCAATCACGTGGGAATCACATGGGAGTCACGTGGGATTCACGTGGTAATCACGTGGCAATCATGTGGGAATTACGTGTCAATCACGTGGGAATCACGTAGGAATCACGTGTCATTCATGTGGGAATAACGTGGGAATCACATGGGAATCACGTGGGAATCACATGTCATTCACGTGGGAATCACGTGGGCATCACGTAGGAATCATGTGGGAATCAGGTGTCAATCACGTGGGAATCACAAGGGAAACAAGTGGGAAACACGTGTCAATCACTTGGGAATCACGTGTGAGTCACGTGGGAATCACATGGGAATCACGTGTCAATCATGTGGGAATCACGTGGAATCATGCATCAATAATGTGGGAATCACGTGGGAATCAGGTGGGAATCACGTGGGAATCACATGGGAATCACGTGGGAATCACGAGTCAATCACGTGGGAATCACGTGGGAATCACGTCTAATTCACGTGGATATCAAATGGGAATATCGTGTCAATCAAGTTGGAATCACGTGGGAATGACATGTCAATCACGTGGGCATAACGTGGGAATCGTTTGTTAATCACGTTGGAATCACGTGAAATCACGTGGAAATGAAGTGTCAATCACGTGGGAATCACGTGGGAATCACGGGGTAATCACGTGTCAATCCCATCCGTATCACGTGGGAATCACGTGGGAATCATGTGGGTATCACGTGTCAATCACGTAGGAATCACGTGTCAATCACGTGGGAATCACGTGGGAATCACGTGTCAATCACGTGGGAGTCACGTGGATATCACGTGGGAATCCCGTGGAAATCACGGGGGAATCACGTGTCAATCACGAGGGAATCACGTGGGAATCACGTGTCAATCACGTGGGAAACACGTGTCAATCACGTGGGAATCACGTGGGAATCACGTGGGAATCACGTGTGAATCACGTGTGAATCACGTGGGAATCAGGTGGGAATCACGTGTCAATCACGTGGGAATCACGTGTGAATCACGTGTCAATCACGTGGGAATCACGTGTGAATCACTTGTCAATCACGAGGGAATCACGTGGGAATATCGTGTCAATCACGTGGGAAACACGTGTCAATCACGTGGGAATCACGGGAATCACGTGGGATCACGTGGGAATCACGTGACAATCATTTGGGAATCACGTGGTAATCACGTGTAAATCACGTGGGAATCACGTGGGAATCACGAGGAAATCACGTGTCAATCACGTGGGAATCACGTGTCAATCACGTGGGAATCACATGGGAATCACGTGTCAATCACGATGGAATCACTTGGGAATCACATGTCAATCACGTGGGAATCACGTGTGAATCACGTGAGAATCTCGTGGGCCTCACGTGTCAATCACGTGGGTATCACGTGGGAATCACGTAGGAATCACGTGTCAATCACGTAGGAATCACGTCCTAATCACATGTCAATCACGTGGGAATCACTTTGGAGTCACGTGTTAATCACGTGGGAATCACGTGTCAATGACGTAGGAATCACGTCCTAATCACATGTCAATCACGTGGGAATCACGTCGGAGTCATGTGGGAATCACGTGGGAATCACGTGTCAATCACCTGGGAATCACGTGTCAATCACGTGGTAATCACGCCTCAATCACGTGGGAATCACGTGGGATTCATGTGTCAATCACGTGGAAATCACGAGGGAGTCACGTGGGAATCACGTGGGAATCACGTGTTAATCACGTGGAAATCACGTGGCAAACACTTGGGACTCACGTGGGAATCACATTTGAATCACGTGTCAATCACGTGGGAATCACGTGGGAATCACGTGGGAATCACGTGTCAATCACGTGGGAATCACGTTGGAATCATCTGGGAATCACGTGGGAATGACGTGAAAATCATTAGGGAATCACGTGGGAATCACGTGTCAATCACGGGGGAATCACGTGTGATTCACGTGTGAATCACGTGTGAATCACGTGGGAATCACGTGGGAATCATGTGGGAATCACGTGGGAATCACCTGTCAATTATGTGGGAATCACGTGGGAATCACGAGTCAATCACGTGGGAATCACGGCGGAATCTCGTGCCAATCACGTGGGAATCACGTGGGAATTACGTGGGAATCACGTGTCAATCACGTGGGAATCACGTGGGAATCACGTGACAATCAGTTGGGAATCACGTGGGAATCAGGTGTCAATCACGTGGGAATGACGTGGGAATCACGTGGGAATCACGTGTAAATCACGTGGGAATCAAGTGGGAATCACGTGTAAATCACGTGGGAATCACGTGGGAATCACGTGTCAATCATGTGTCAATCACGTGGTAATCACGTGGGAATCACGTGGGATCACGTGGGAATCACGTGACAATCATTTGTGAATCACGTGGTAATCACGTGTAAATCACGTGGGAATCACGTGGGAATCACAAGGAAATCACGTGTCATTCACGTGGGAATCACGTGTCAATCACGATGGAATCACTTGGGAATCACGTGTCAATCACGGGGGAATCACGTGGTAATCACGTGTAAATCACGTGGGAATCACAAGGAAATCACGTGTCAATCACAAGGAAATCACGTGTCAATCACGTGGGAAACACGTGTCAATCACTTGGGAATCACGTGGAAATCACGTGTCAATCACGGGGGATTCACGTGTGAATCACGTGTGAATCACGTGTCAATCACGTGGGAATCACGTGGGAATCATGTGGGAATCACGTGGGAATCACGTGTCAATCATGTGGGAATCACGTGGGAATCACGTGTCAATCACGTGGGAATCACGTGGGAATCACGTCGGAATCTCGTGCCAATCACGTGGGAATCACGTGGGAATCACGTGGGAATCACGTGGAAATCACGTGGGAATTACGTGGGAATCACGTGTCAATCACGTGGGAATCACGTGGGAATCACGTGGGAATCACGTGACAATCATTTGGGAATCACGTGGGAATCAGGTGTCAATCACGTGGGAATCACGTGGGAATCACGTGGGAATCACGTGTCAATCACGTGGGAATCACGTGGGAATCACGTGGGAATCACGTGGGAATCCCGAGTCAATCACGGGGGAATCACGTGGGAATCACGTGGGAATCACGTGGGAATCCCGCGTCAATCACGGGGGAATCACGTGGGAATCACGTGGGAATCACGTGTCAATCACGTGGGAATCTCGTGGGAATCACGTGTCAATCACGTGGGAATAACTTGGGAATCACCAGTCAATCACTTGGGAATCATGTGGGAATCACGTGTCAATCACGTGGGAATCACGTGGGAATAATGTGGGAATCACGTGTCAATCAGGAGGGAATCACGTGGGAATCACGTGGGAATCACGTGTTAATCACGTGGGAATCACGTGGGAATAACGTGGGAATCACGTGTCAATCAGGAGGGAATCACGTGGGAATCACGTGGGAATCACGTGTCAATCACGTGGGAATCAAGTGGGAATAACGTGGGTATCACGTGTCAATGAGGTGGGAATCAAATGGGAATCACGTGGGAATCACGTGTCAATCACGTGGAAATCATGTGGGAATTACGTGACAATCACGAGTTAATCACGTGGGAATCACGTGGAAATCACATTAAATCACGTGGGCATCACGTGGGCATCACATGGGAATCATTTAGGAATCACGTGGGAATCACGTGTGAATCACGTTGGAATCATGCGTCAATCACGTGGGAATCACATGGGAGTCACGTGGGATTCACGTGGTAATCACGTTACAATCATGTGGGAATTACGTGTCAATCATGTGGGAATCACGTAGGAATCACGTGTCATTCATGTGGGAAACACGTGGGAATCACATGGGAATCACGTGGTAGTCACATCTCAATCACGTGTGAATCACGAGGGAATCACGTGTCAATCATGTGGGAATTACTTGGGAATCACAGGGTAATCACCTGTCATTCACGTGGGAATCATGTGGGCATCACGTGGGAATCATGTGGGAATCAGGTGTCAATCACGTGGGAATCACTTGGGAAACAAGTGGGAATCACGTGTCAATCACTTGGGAATCACGGGACAATCATGTGGGAATCACGTGGAATCATGCATCAATAATGTGGAATCACGTGGGAATCACGTGGGAATCACGTGGGAATCACGTGGGAATCACGAGTCAATCACGTGGGAATCACGTGGGAATCACGGCTAATTCACATGGATATCAAATGGGAATCTCGTGTCAATCAAGTTGGAATCACGTAGGAATGACGTGTCAATCACGTGGGCGTCACGTGGGAATCGTTTGGGAATCACGTGGGAATCACATGGGAATCACGAGGGAATGAGGTGTCAATCACGTGGGAATCACGTGGGAATCATGTGGGAATCACGTGTCAATCACGTAGGAATCACGTATCAATCACATGGGAATCACTTGGGAATCACGTGCCAATCACGTGTCAATCACGTGGGAATCACGTGTCAATCACGTGGGAGTCACGTGGATATCACGTGGGAATCCCGTGGAAATCACGGGGGAATCACGTGTCAATCACGAGGGAATCACGTGGGAATCACGTGGGAATCACGTGGGAATCACGTGTCAATCACGTGGGAATCAAGTGGGAATCACGTGTAAATCACGTGGGAATCACGTGTCAATCATGTGTCAATCACGTGGTAATCACGTGGGAATCACGTGGGATCACGTGGGAATCACGTGACAATCATTTGTGAATCACGTGGTAATCACGTGTAAATCACGTGGGAATCACGTGGGAATCACAAGGAAATCACGTGTCATTCACGTGGGAATCACGTGTCAATCACGATGGAATCACTTGGGAATCACGTGTCAATCACGGGGGAATCACGTGGTAATCACGTGTAAATCACGTGGGAATCACGTAGGAATCACAAGGAAATCACGTGTCAATCACAAGGAAATCACGTGTCAATCACGTGGGAAACACGTGTCAATCACTTGGGAATCACGTGGGAATCACGTGTCAATCACGGGGGAATCACGTGTGAATCACGTGTGAATCACGTGTCAATCACGTGGGAATCACGTGGGAATCATGTGGGAATCACGTGGGAATCACGTGGGAATCACATGGGAATTACGTGGGAATCACGTGGGAATCACGTGGGAATCACGTGGGAATCACGTGACAATCATTTGGGAATCACGTGGGAATCACGTGGGAATTACGTGGGAATCACGTGGGAGTTACGTGGGAATCACGTGGGAATCACGTGGGAATCACGTGTCAATCACGTGTCAATCACGTGGGAATCACGTGGGAATCACGTGGGAATCCCGAGTCAATCACGGGGGAATCACGTGGGAATCACGTGGGAATCACGTGGGAATCCCGAGTCAATCACGGTGGAATCACGTGGGAATCACGTGGGAATCACGTGTCAATCATGTGGGAATCTCGTGGGAATCACGTGTCAATCACGTGGGAATAACGTGGAAATCACGTGTCAATCACTTGGGAATCATGTGGGCATCACGTGGAAAGCACGTGGAAAACACGTGTCAATCACTTGGGAATCACATGGGTATCACGTGATAATCACGTGGGAATCAAGTGTAATTCACGTGGCAATCACGTGAGAATTACGTGGGAATCACGTGGGAATCACGTTTCAATCACATGGGAATCACGTGGGAATCATGCGTCCATCACGTGGGAATCACGTGGGAATCACGTGGGAATCACGTGTCAATCACGTGGGAATCACGTGGGAATAACGTGGGAATCACGTGTCAATCAGGAGGGAATCACGTGGGAATCACGTGGGAATCACGTGTCAATCACGTGGGAATCAAGTGGGAATAACGTGGGTATCACGTGTCAATGAGGTGGGAATCAAATGGGAATCACGTGGGAATCACGTGTCAATCACGTGGGAATCATGTGGGAATTACGTGACAATCACGAGTTAACAACATGGGAATCACGTGGAAATCACATTAAATCACGTGGGCATCACGTGGGCATCACATGGGAATCATTTAGGAATCACGTGGTAATCACGTGTGAATCACGTTGGAATCATGCGTCAATCACGTGGGAATCACATGGGAGTCACGTGGGATTCACGTGGTAATCACGTTACAATCATGAGGGAATTACGTGTCAATCATGTGGGAATCACGTAGGAATCACGTGTCATTCATGTGGGAAACACGTGGGAATCACATGGGAATCACGTGGTAGTCACATCTCAATCACGTGTGAATCACGAGGGAATCACGTGTCAATCACATGGGAATCACCTGGGAATCACAGGGTAATCACCTGTCATTCACGTGGGAATCATGTGGGCATCACGTAGGAATCATGTGGGAATCAGGTGTCAATCACGTGGGAATAACTTGGGAAACAAGTGGGAATCACGTGTCAATCACTTGGGAATCACGGGTCAATCATGTGGGAATCACGTGGAATCAGGCATCAATAATGTGGGAATCACGTGGGAATCACGTGGGAATCACCTGGGAATCACGTGGGAATCACGAGTCAATCACGTGGGAATCACGTGGGAATCACGGCTAATTCACATGGATATCAAATGGGAATCTCGTGTCAATCAAGTTGGAATCACGTAGGAATGACGTGTCAATCACGTGGGCGTCACGTGGGAATCGTTTGGGAATCACGTGGGAACCACGTGGGAATCACGAGGGAATGAGGTGTCAATCACGTGGGAATCACGTGGGAATCATGTGGGAATGACGTGTCAATCCCATGGGTATCACATGGGAATCACGTGGGAATCATGTGGGAATCACGTGTCAATCACATAGGAATCACGTATCAATCACGTGGGAATCACTTGGGAATCACGTGCCAATCACGAGTCAATCACGTGGGAATCACGTGGGAATCACGTGTCAATCACGTGGGAGTCACGTGGATATCACGTGGGAATCCCGTGGAAATCACGGGGGAATCACATGTCAATCACGAGGGAATCACGTGTGAATCACGTGGGAATCAAGTGGGAATCACGTGTAAATCACGTGGGAATCACGTGGGAATCACGTGTCAATCATGTGTCAATCACGTGGGAATCACGTGTCAATATGTGTCAATCACGTGGTAATCACGTGGGAATCACGTGGGATCACGTGGGAATCACGTGACAATCATTTGTGAATCACGTGGTAATCACGTGTAAATCACGTGGGAATCACGTGGGAATCACAAGGAAATCACGTGGCATTCACGTGGGAATCACGTGTCAATCACGATGGAATCACTTGGGAATCACGTGTCAATCACGGGGGAATCACGTGGTAATCACGTGTAAATCACGTGGGAATCACGTGGGAATCACAAGGAAATCACGTGTCAATCACAAGGAAATCACGTGTCAATCACGTGGGAAACACGTGTCAATCACTTGGGAATCACGTGGGAATCACGTGTCAATCACGGGGGAATCACGTGTGAATCACGTGTGGATCACGTGTCAATCACGTGGGAATCACGTGGGAATCATGTGGGAATCACGTGTCAATCATGTGGGAATCACGTGGGAATCACGTGTCAATCAGGTGGGAATCAAGTGGGAATCAGGTCGGAATCTCGTGCCAATCACGTGGGAATCACGTGGGAATCACGTGGGAATCACGTGGGAATCACGTGGGAATCACGTGGGAATCACGTGACAAACATTTGGGAATCACGTGGGAATCAGTTGTCAATCACGTGGGAATCACGTGGGAATCACGTGGGAATCACGTGTCAATCACGTGTCAATCATGTGGGAATCACGTGGGAATCACATGGGAATCCCGAGTCAATCACGGGGGAATCACGTGGGAATCACGTGGGAATCACGTGGGAATCACGAGTCAATCACGAGGGAGTCACGTGGGAATCACGTGGGAATCCCGTGGAAATCACGTGGGAATCACTTGTCAATCACGAGTGAATCACGTGGGAATCACGTGTCAATCACGTGTCAATCACGTGGGAATCAACTGGACATCATGCATCAATCACGTGTCAATCACGTGGGAATCTCGGGGGAATCTCGTGGGAATCACGTGTCAATCACGTGGGAATAACGTGGGAATCACGTGTCAATCATGTGGGAAACACGTGGGAATCACATGGGAATCACGTGGTAGTCACATCTCAATCACGTGTGAATCACGAGGGAATCACGTGTCAATCATGTGGGAATTACTTGAGAATCACAGGGTAATCACCTGTCATTCACGTGGGAATCATGTGGGCATCACGTGGGAATCATGTGGGAATCAGGTGTCAATCACGTGGGAATCACTTGGGAAAGAAGTGGGAATCACGTGTCAATCACTTGGGAATCACGGGACAATCATGTGGGAATCACGTGGAATCATGCATCAATAATGTGGAATCACGTGGGAATCACGTGGGAATCACGTGGGAATCACGTGGGAATCACGAGTCAATCACGTGGGAATCACGTGGGAATCACGGCTAATTCACATGGATATCAAATGGGAATCTCGTGTCAATCAAGTTGGAATCACGTAGGAATGACGTGTCAATCACGTGGGCGTCACGTGGGAATCGTTTGGGAATCACGTGGGAATCACATGGGAATCACGAGGGAATGAGGTGTCAATCACGTGGGAATCACGTGGGAATCATGTGGGAATCACGTGTCAATCACGTAGGAATCACGTATCAATCACATGGGAATCACTTGGGAATCACGTGCCAATCACGTGTCAATCACGTGGGAATCACGTGTCAATCACGTGGGAGTCACGTGGATATCACGTGGGAATCCCGTGGAAATCACGGGGGAATCACGTGTCAATCACGAGGGAATCACGTGGGAATCACGTGGGAATCACGTGGGAATCACGTGTCAATCACGTGGGAATCAAGTGGGAATCACGTGTAAATCACGTGGGAATCACGTGTCAATCATGTGTCAATCACGTGGTAATCACGTGGGAATCACGTGGGATCACGTGGGAATCACGTGACAATCATTTGTGAATCACGTGGTAATCACGTGTAAATCACGTGGGAATCACGTGGGAATCACAAGGAAATCACGTGTCATTCACGTGGGAATCACGTGTCAATCACGATGGAATCACTTGGGAATCACGTGTCAATCACGGGGGAATCACGTGGTAATCACGTGTAAATCACGTGGGAATCACGTAGGAATCACAAGGAAATCACGTGTCAATCACAAGGAAATCACGTGTCAATCACGTGGGAAACACGTGTCAATCACTTGGGAATCACGTGGGAATCACGTGTCAATCACGGGGGAATCACGTGTGAATCACGTGTGAATCACGTGTCAATCACGTGGGAATCACGTGGGAATCATGTGGGAATCACATGGGAATTACGTGGGAATCACGTGGGAATCACGTGGGAATCACGTGTGAATCACGTGTGAATCACGTGTCAATCACGTGGGAATCACGTGGGAATCACGTGGGAATCACATGGGAATTACGTGGGAATCACGTGGGAATCACGTGGGAATCACGTGGGAATCACGTGACAATCATTTGGGAATCACGTGGGAATCACGTGGGAATTACGTGGGAATCACGTGGGAGTTACGTGGGAATCACGTGGGAATCACGTGGGAATCACGTGTCAATCACGTGTCAATCACGTGGGAATCACGTGGGAATCACGTGGGAATCCCGAGTCAATCACGGGGGAATCACGTGGGAATCACGTGGGAATCACGTGGGAATCCCGAGTCAATCACGGTGGAATCACGTGGGAATCACGTGGGAATCACGTGTCAATCATGTGGGAATCTCGTGGGAATCACGTGTCAATCACGTGGGAATAACGTGGAAATCACGTGTCAATCACTTGGGAATCATGTGGGCATCACGTGGAAAGCACGTGGAAAACACGTGTCAATCACTTGGGAATCACATGGGTATCACGTGATAATCACGTGGGAATCAAGTGTAATTCACGTGGCAATCACGTGAGAATTACCTGGGAATCACGTGGGAATCACGTTTCAATCACATGGGAATCACGTGGGAATCATGCGTCCATCACGTGGGAATCACGTGGGAATCACGTGGGAATCACGTGTCAATCACGTGGGAATCACGTGGGAATAACGTGGGAATCACGTGTCAATCAGGAGGGAATCACGTGGGAATCACGTGGGAATCACGTGTCAATCACGTGGGAATCAAGTGGGAATAACGTGGGTATCACGTGTCAATGAGGTGGGAATCAAATGGGAATCACGTGGGAATCACGTGTCAATCACGTGGGAATCATGTGGGAATTACGTGACAATCACGAGTTAACAACATGGGAATCACGTGGAAATCACATTAAATCACGTGGGCATCACGTGGGCATCACATGGGAATCATTTAGGAATCACGTGGTAATCACGTGTGAATCACGTTGGAATCATGCGTCAATCACGTGGGAATCACATGGGAGTCACGTGGGATTCACGTGGTAATCACGTTACAATCATGAGGGAATTACGTGTCAATCATGTGGGAATCACGTAGGAATCACGTGTCATTCATGTGGGAAACACGTGGGAATCACATGGGAATCACGTGGTAGTCACATCTCAATCACGTGTGAATCACGAGGGAATCACGTGTCAATCACATGGGAATCACCTGGGAATCACAGGGTAATCACCTGTCATTCACGTGGGAATCATGTGGGCATCACGTAGGAATCATGTGGGAATCAGGTGTCAATCACGTGGGAATAACTTGGGAAACAAGTGGGAATCACGTGTCAATCACTTGGGAATCACGGGTCAATCATGTGGGAATCACGTGGAATCAGGCATCAATAATGTGGGAATCACGTGGGAATCACGTGGGAATCACCTGGGAATCACGTGGGAATCACGAGTCAATCACGTGGGAATCACGTGGGAATCACGGCTAATTCACATGGATATCAAATGGGAATCTCGTGTCAATCAAGTTGGAATCACGTAGGAATGACGTGTCAATCACGTGGGCGTCACGTGGGAATCGTTTGGGAATCACGTGGGAACCACGTGGGAATCACGAGGGAATGAGGTGTCAATCACGTGGGAATCACGTGGGAATCATGTGGGAATGACGTGTCAATCCCATGGGTATCACATGGGAATCACGTGGGAATCATGTGGGAATCACGTGTCAATCACATAGGAATCACGTATCAATCACGTGGGAATCACTTGGGAATCACGTGCCAATCACGAGTCAATCACGTGGGAATCACGTGGGAATCACGTGTCAATCACGTGGGAGTCACGTGGATATCACGTGGGAATCCCGTGGAAATCACGGGGGAATCACATGTCAATCACGAGGGAATCACGTGTGAATCACGTGGGAATCAAGTGGGAATCACGTGTAAATCACGTGGGAATCACGTGGGAATCACGTGTCAATCATGTGTCAATCACGTGGGAATCACGTGTCAATATGTGTCAATCACGTGGTAATCACGTGGGAATCACGTGGGATCACGTGGGAATCACGTGACAATCATTTGTGAATCACGTGGTAATCACGTGTAAATCACGTGGGAATCACGTGGGAATCACAAGGAAATCACGTGGCATTCACGTGGGAATCACGTGTCAATCACGATGGAATCACTTGGGAATCACGTGTCAATCACGGGGGAATCACGTGGTAATCACGTGTAAATCACGTGGGAATCACGTGGGAATCACAAGGAAATCACGTGTCAATCACAAGGAAATCACGTGTCAATCACGTGGGAAACACGTGTCAATCACTTGGGAATCACGTGGGAATCACGTGTCAATCACGGGGGAATCACGTGTGAATCACGTGTGGATCACGTGTCAATCACGTGGGAATCACGTGGGAATCATGTGGGAATCACGTGTCAATCATGTGGGAATCACGTGGGAATCACGTGTCAATCAGGTGGGAATCAAGTGGGAATCAGGTCGGAATCTCGTGCCAATCACGTGGGAATCACGTGGGAATCACGTGGGAATCACGTGGGAATCACGTGGGAATCACGTGGGAATCACGTGACAAACATTTGGGAATCACGTGGGAATCAGTTGTCAATCACGTGGGAATCACGTGGGAATCACGTGGGAATCACGTGTCAATCACGTGTCAATCATGTGGGAATCACGTGGGAATCACATGGGAATCCCGAGTCAATCACGGGGGAATCACGTGGGAATCACGTGGGAATCACGTGGGAATCACGAGTCAATCACGAGGGAGTCACGTGGGAATCACGTGGGAATCCCGTGGAAATCACGTGGGAATCACTTGTCAATCACGAGTGAATCACGTGGGAATCACGTGTCAATCACGTGTCAATCACGTGGGAATCAACTGGACATCATGCATCAATCACGTGTCAATCACGTGGGAATCTCGGGGGAATCTCGTGGGAATCACGTGTCAATCACGTGGGAATAACGTGGGAATCACGTGTCAATCATGTGGGAAACACGTGGGAATCACATGGGAATCACGTGGTAGTCACATCTCAATCACGTGTGAATCACGAGGGAATCACGTGTCAATCATGTGGGAATTACTTGAGAATCACAGGGTAATCACCTGTCATTCACGTGGGAATCATGTGGGCATCACGTGGGAATCATGTGGGAATCAGGTGTCAATCACGTGGGAATCACTTGGGAAAGAAGTGGGAATCACGTGTCAATCACTTGGGAATCACGGGACAATCATGTGGGAATCACGTGGAATCATGCATCAATAATGTGGAATCACGTGGGAATCACGTGGGAATCACGTGGGAATCACGTGGGAATCACGAGTCAATCACGTGGGAATCACGTGGGAATCACGGCTAATTCACATGGATATCAAATGGGAATCTCGTGTCAATCAAGTTGGAATCACGTAGGAATGACGTGTCAATCACGTGGGCGTCACGTGGGAATCGTTTGGGAATCACGTGGGAATCACATGGGAATCACGAGGGAATGAGGTGTCAATCACGTGGGAATCACGTGGGAATCATGTGGGAATCACGTGTCAATCACGTAGGAATCACGTATCAATCACATGGGAATCACTTGGGAATCACGTGCCAATCACGTGTCAATCACGTGGGAATCACGTGTCAATCACGTGGGAGTCACGTGGATATCACGTGGGAATCCCGTGGAAATCACGGGGGAATCACGTGTCAATCACGAGGGAATCACGTGGGAATCACGTGGGAATCACGTGGGAATCACGTGTCAATCACGTGGGAATCAAGTGGGAATCACGTGTAAATCACGTGGGAATCACGTGTCAATCATGTGTCAATCACGTGGTAATCACGTGGGAATCACGTGGGATCACGTGGGAATCACGTGACAATCATTTGTGAATCACGTGGTAATCACGTGTAAATCACGTGGGAATCACGTGGGAATCACAAGGAAATCACGTGTCATTCACGTGGGAATCACGTGTCAATCACGATGGAATCACTTGGGAATCACGTGTCAATCACGGGGGAATCACGTGGTAATCACGTGTAAATCACGTGGGAATCACGTAGGAATCACAAGGAAATCACGTGTCAATCACAAGGAAATCACGTGTCAATCACGTGGGAAACACGTGTCAATCACTTGGGAATCACGTGGGAATCACGTGTCAATCACGGGGGAATCACGTGTGAATCACGTGTGAATCACGTGTCAATCACGTGGGAATCACGTGGGAATCATGTGGGAATCACGTGGGAATCACGTGGGAATCACATGGGAATTACGTGGGAATCACGTGGGAATCACGTGGGAATCACGTGGGAATCACGTGACAATCATTTGGGAATCACGTGGGAATCACGTGGGAATTACGTGGGAATCACGTGGGAATTACGTGGGAATCACGTGGGAATCACGTGGGAATCACGTGTCAATCACGTGTCAATCACGTGGGAATCACGTGGGAATCACGTGGGAATCCCGAGTCAATCACGGGGGAATCACGTGGGAATCACGTGGGAATCACGTGGGAATCCCGAGTCAATCACGGGGGAATCACGTGGGAATCACGTGGGAATCACGTGTCAATCATGTGGGAATCTCGTGGGAATCACGTGTCAATCACGTGGGAATAACGTGGAAATCACGTGTCAATCACTTGGGAATCATGTGGGCATCACGTGGAAAGCACGTGGAAAACACGTGTCAATCACTTGGGAATCACATGGGTATCACGTGATAATCACGTGGGAATCAAGTGTAATTCACGTGGCAATCACGTGAGAATTACCTGGGAATCACGTGGGAATCACGTTTCAATCACATGGGAATCACGTGGGAATCATGCGTCCATCACGTGGGAATCACGTGGGAATCACGTGGGAATCACGTGTCAATCACGTGGGAATCACGTGGGAATAA
Organism: Muntiacus reevesi; assembly: GCF_963930625.1. NCBI lineage: Eukaryota > Metazoa > Chordata > Mammalia > Artiodactyla > Cervidae > Muntiacus > Muntiacus reevesi. The sequence continues at coordinate 421,183 of NW_027078022.1, read as the reverse complement.
CGTGGGAATCACGTGTCAATCAGGAGGGAATCACGTGGGAATCACGTGGGAATCACGTGTCAATCACGTGGGAATCAAGTGGGAATAACGTGGGTATCACGTGTCAATGAGGTGGGAATCAAATGGGAATCACGTGGGAATCACGTGTCAATCACGTGGGAATCATGTGGGAATTACGTGACAATCACGAGTTAACAACATGGGAATCACGTGGAAATCACATTAAATCACGTGGGCATCACGTGGGCATCACATGGGAATCATTTAGGAATCACGTGGTAATCACGTGTGAATCACGTTGGAATCATGCGTCAATCACGTGGGAATCACATGGGAGTCACTTGGGATTCGCGTGGTAATCACGTTAAAATCATGAGGGAATTACGTGTCAATCATGTGGGAATCACGTAGGAATCACGTGTCATTCATGTGGGAAACACGTGGGAATCACATGGGAATCACGTGGTAGTCACATCTCAATCACGTGTGAATCACGAGGGAATCACGTGTCAATCACATGGGAATCACCTGGGAATCACAGGGTAATCACCTGTCATTCACGTGGGAATCATGTGGGCATCACTTAGGAATCATGTGGGAATCAGGTGTCAATCACGTGGGAATAACTTGGGAAACAAGTGGGAATCACATGTCAATCACTTTGGAATCACGGGTCAATCATGTGGGAATCACGTGGAATCAGGCATCAATAATGTGGGAATCACGTGGGAATTACGTGGGAATCACCTGGGAATCACGTGGGAATCACGAGTCAATCACGTGGGAATCACGTGGGAATCACGGCTAATTCACATGGATATCAAATGGGAATCTCGTGTCAATCAAGTTGGAATCACGTAGGAATGACGTGTCAATCACGTGGGCGTCACGTGGGAATCGTTTGGGAATCACGTGGGAACCACGTGGGAATCACGAGGGAATGAGGTGTCAATCACGTGGGAATCACGTGGGAATCATGTGGGAATGACGTGTCAATCCCATGGGTATCACATGGGAATCACGTGGGAATCATGTGGGAATCACGTGTCAATCACATAGGAATCACGTATCAATCACGTGGGAATCACTTGGGAATCACGTGCCAATCACGAGTCAATCACGTGGGAATCACGTGGGAATCACGTGTCAATCACGTGGGAGTCACGTGGATATCACGTGGGAATCCCGTGGAAATCACGGGGGAATCACGTGTCAATCACGAGGGAATCACGTGTGAATCACGTGGGAATCAAGTGGGAATCACGTGTAAATCACGTGGGAATCACGTGGGAATCACGTGTCAATCATGTGTCAATCACGTGGGAATCACGTGTCAATATGTGTCAATCACGTGGTAATCACGTGGGAATCACGTGGGATCACGTGGGAATCACGTGACAATCATTTGTGAATCACGTGGTAATCACGTGTAAATCACGTGGGAATCACGTGGGAATCACAAGGAAATCACGTGGCATTCACGTGGGAATCACGTGTCAATCACGATGGAATCACTTGGGAATCATGTGTCAATCACGGGGGAATCACGTGGTAATCACGTGTAAATCACGTGGGAATCACGTGGGAATCACAAGGAAATCACGTGTCAATCACAAGGAAATCACGTGTCAATCACGTGGGAAACACGTGTCAATCACTTGGGAATCACGTGGGAATCACGTGTCAATCACGGGGGAATCACGTGTGAATCACGTGTGGATCACGTGTCAATCACGTGGGAATCACGTGGGAATCATGTGGGAATCACGTGTCAATCATGTGGGAATCACGTGGGAATCACGTGTCAATCAGGTGGGAATCAAGTGGGAATCAGGTCGGAATCTCGTGCCAATCACGTGGGAATCACGTGGGAATCACGTGGGAATCACGTGGGAATCACGTGGGAATCACGTGGGAATCACGTGACAAACATTTGGGAATCACGTGGGAATCAGTTGTCAATCACGTGGGAATCACGTGGGAATCACGTGGGAATCACGTGTCAATCACGTGTCAATCATGTGGGAATCACGTGGGAATCACATGGGAATCCCGAGTCAATCACGGGGGAATCACGTGGGAATCACGTGGGAATCACGTGGGAATCACGAGTCAATCACGAGGGAGTCACGTGGGAATCACGTGGGAATCCCGTGGAAATCACGTGGGAATCACTTGTCAATCACGAGTGAATCACGTGGGAATCACGTGTCAATCACGTGTCAATCACGTGGGAATCAACTGGACATCATGCATCAATCACGTGTCAATCACGTGGGAATCTCGGGGGAATCTCGTGGGAATCACGTGTCAATCACGTGGGAATAACGTGGGAATCACGTGTCAATCACTTGGGAATCACGTGGGAATCACGTGGAAAGCACGTGGGAAACACGTGTCAATCACTTGGGAATCACATGTGTATCACGTGATAATCACGTGGGAATCACGTGTAATTCACGTGGCAATCACGTGAGAATTACGTGGGAATCACGTGGGAATCAAGTGTCAATCACGTGGGAATCACGTGGGAAAAACTTGGGAATCACGTGTGAATCACCTGGGAATCACGAGGGAATCACGTGGGAATCATGTGGGAATCACGAGTGAATCACGTGTCAATCACGTGGTAATCATGTGGGAATTACGTGGGAATCACGTGTGGATCACGTGACAATCATTTGGGAATCACGTCGGAATCATGTGTCAATCATGTGGGAATCACGTGGGAATCACGTGTCAATCACGTGGGAATCATGTGGGAATTACGTGTCAATCATGTGGGAATCACGTTGGAATCATCTGGGAATCACGTGGGAATGACGTGAAAATCATTAGGGAATGACGTGGGAATCACGTGTCAATCACGGGGGAATCACGTGTGAATCACGTGTGAATCACGTGTCAATCACGTGGGAATCACGTGGGAATCATGTGAGAATCACGTGGGAATCACCTGTCAATCATGTGGGAATCACGTGGGAATCACGTGTCAATCACGTGGGAATCATGGCGGAATCTCGTGCCAATCACGTGGGAATCACGTGGGAATCACGTGGGAATTACGTGGGAATCACGTGTCAATCACGTGGGAATCACGTGGGAATCACGTGACAATCATTTGGGAATCACGTGGGAATCAGGTGTCAATCACGTGGGAATCACGTGGGAATCACGTGGGAATCACGTGGGAATCACGTGTCAATCACGCGTCAATCACGTGGGAATCACGTGGGAATCTCGTGGGAATCCCGAGTCAATCACTTGGGAATCACGTGGGAATCACGTGGGAATCACGTATCATTCACGTGGGAATCACGTGGGAATCACGATTCAAACACGAGGGAGTCACGTGGGAATCACGTGGGAATCCCGTGGAAATCACGTGGGAATCACTTGTCAATCACGAGGGAATCTCGTGGGAATCACGTGTCAATCACGTGGGAATCACGTGGGAATCAAGTGGGAATCATGCTTCAATCTCGTGTGAATCACATGGGAGTCAAGTTGGAATAATGTGGGAATCACGTGGTAATCACGTGGGAATCAAGTGGTAATCACGTGTCAATCACGAGGGAATCATGAGGTAATCACGTTGGAATCACGAGTCAATCACTTGGGAATCACTTGGGAATCACGTAGGAATCACGTATCATTCACGTGGGAATCACGTATCAATCACGTGGGAATCACGTGGGAATCATGTGGGAATTACATGTCAATCACGTGGGAATCACGTGGGAATCACGTGTCAATCATGTGGGAATCACTTGGGAATCACATATCAATCACGTGGGAATCACGTGGGAATCACATTTAATCACGTGGAAATCACATGGGAATCTCGTGGGAATGACGTGTCAATCGCGTGGGCATCACGTGGGAATCATTTGGGAATCACGTGTCAATCACGTTGGAATCATATGGGAATCACGTGGGTATCACGTGGGAATAACGTGTCAATCACGTGGGAATCACGTGGGAATCACGTGGAAATCACGTGGAAATCACATGGGAATCTCGTGGGAATGACGTGTCAATCACGTGGGAATCACGAAGGAATCACATGTAAATCACGTGGGAATCACGTGGGAATCACGTGTCAATCACGTGGGAATCATGTGGGAATCACGTGGGAATGAGGTGGGAATCACGTGACAATCATTTGGGAATCACCTGGAAATCACGTGTTAATCACGTGGGAATCACGTGGGAATCACGTAGGAATCACGTGGGAATCACGTGGGAATGTCGTGTCAATCATGTGGGAATCACGGGGGAATCACGTGGGAATCACGTGTCAATCACGTGGGTATCACGTGGGAATCAGGTGGGAATATCGTGTGAATCACGTGGGAATCACGTGTCATTCACATGGGAATTACGTGGGAATCACGTGGGAATCACGTGTCAATCACGTGGGAATCTCGTGGGAAACACGTGTCAATCATGTGGGAATAACGTGGGAATCACGTGTCAATCACTTGGGAATCATGTGGGAATCACGTGGAAAGCACGTGGAAAACACGTGTCAATCACTTGGGAATCACATGGGTATCACGTGATAATCACGTGGGAATCAAGTGTAATTCACGTGGCAATCACGTGAGAATTACGTGGGAATCACGTGGGAATCACATTTCAATCACATGGGAATCACGTGGGAATCATGCGTCAATCACGTGGGAATCACGTGGGAATCACGTGGGAATAACGGGGGAATCACGTGTCAATCACGTGGGAATCACGTGTCAATCACGTGGGAATCATGTGGGATTTACATGACAATCACGAATTAATCACGTGGGAATCACGTGGAAATCACATTAAATCACGTGGGCATCACGTGGGCATCACATGGGAATCATTTAGGAATCACGTGGGAATCACGTGTGAATCACGTTGGAATCATGCGTCCATCACGTGGGAATCACATGGGAGTCACGTGGGATTCACGTGGTAATCACGTTACAATCATGTGGGAATTACGTGTCAATCATGTGGGAATCACGTAGGAATCACGTGTCATTCATGTGGGAAACACGTGGGAATCACATGGGAATCACGTGGTAGTCACATCTCAATCACATGTGAATCACGAGGGAATCACGTGTCAATCACGTGGGAATCACTTGGGAATCACAGGGTAATCACCTGTCATTCACGTGGGAATCATGTGGGCATCACGTGGGAATCATGTGGGAATCAGGTGTCAATCACGTAGGAATCACTTGGGAAACAAGTGGGAATCACGTGTCAATCACTTGGGAATCACGGGTCAATCATGTGGGAATCACGTGGAATCATGCATCAATAATGTGGGAATCACGTGGGAATCACGAGTCAATCACGTGTGAATCACGTGGGAATCACGGCTAATTCTCATGGATATCAAATGGGAATATCGTGTCAATCAAGTTGGAATCACGAAGGAATGACGTGTCAATCACGTGGGCGTCACGTGGGAATCGTTTGGGAATCACGTGGGAATCACGTGGGAATCACGAGGGAATCAGGTGTCAATCACGTGACAATCATTTGTGAATCACGTGGTAATCACGTGTCAATCACGAGGGAATCACGTGGGAATCACGTGGGAATCACGTGTCAATCACGTGGGAATCAAGTGGGAATCACGTGTAAATCACGTGGGAATCACGTGGGAATCACGTGTCAATCATGTGTCAATCACGTGGTAATCACGTGGGAATCAGGTGGGATCACGTGGGAATCACGTGACAATCATTTGTGAATCATGTGGTAATCACGTGGGAATCACGTGGGAATCACAAGGAAATCACGTGTCATTCACGTGGGAATCACGTGTCAATCACGATGGAATCACTTGGGAATCATGTGTCAATCACGGGGGAATCACATGGTAATCACGTGTAAATCACGTGGGAATCACGTGGGAATCACAAGGAAATCACGTGTCAATCACAAGGAAATCACGTGTCAATCTTGTGGGATACACGTGTCAATCACTTGGGAATCACGTGGGAATCACGTGTTAATCACGGGGGAATCACGTGTGAATCACGTGTGAATCACGTGTCAGTCACGTGGGAATCACGTGGGAATCATGTGGGAATCACGTGGGAATCACGTATCAATCATGTGGGAATCACGTGGGAATCACGTGTCAATCACGTGGGAATCACGTGGGAACAACGTCGGAATCTCGTGCCAATCACGTGGGAATCACGTGGGAATCACGTGGGAATCACGTGGGAATTACGTGGGAATCACGTGTCAATCACGTGGGAATCACGTGGGAATCACGTGGGAATCACATGACAATCATTTGGGAAGCACGTGGGAATCACGTGTCAATCACGTGGGAATCACGTGGGAATCACGTGTCAATCACGTGTCAATCACGTGGGAATCACGTGGGAATCACGTGGGAATCCCGAGTCAATCACGGGGGAATCACGTGGGAATCACGTGGGAATCACGTGTCATTCACGTGGGAATCACGTGGGAATCACGAGTCAATCACGAGGGAGTCACGTGGGAATCACGTGTCAATCACGTGTCAATCACGTGGGAATCAAGTGGAAATCATGCATCAATCACGTGTCAATCACGTGGGAATCTCGGGGGAATCTCGTGGGAATCACGTGTCAATCACGTGGGAATAACGTGGGAATCACGTTTCAATCACTTGGGAATCACGTGGGAATCACGTGGAACGCACGTGGGAAACACGTGTCAATCACTTGGGAATCACATGTGTATCACGTGATAATCACGTGGGAATCACGTGTAATTCACGTGGCAATCACGTGAGAATTACGTGGGAATCACGTGGGAATCAAGTGTCAATCACGTGGGAATCACGTGGAAAAAATTTGGGAATCACGTGTCAATCACGTGGGAATCACGAGGGAATCACGTGGGAATCATGTGGGAATCACCAGGGAATCACGTGTCAATCACGTGGGAATCATGTGGGAATTACGTGGGAATCACGTGTGGATCACGTGAAAATCATTTGGGAATCACGTCGGATCACGTGTCAATCACGTGGGAATCACGTGGGAATCACGTGTCAATCACGTGGGAATCATGTGGGAATTACGTGGGAATCACGTGTGGATCACGTGGGAATCATTTATGAATCACGTTGGAATCACATGTGAATCACGTTGGAATCATGCGTCAATCACGTGGGAATCACATGGGAGTCACGTGGGATTCAAGTGGTACTCACGTGGCAATCATGTGGGAATTACGTGTCAATCACGTGGGAATCACGTAGGAATCACGTGTCATTCATGTGGGAATAATGTGGGAATCACATGGGAATCACGTGGTAATCACATCTCATTCACGTGTGAATCACCAGGGAATCACATGGTAATCACGTGTCATTCACGTGGGAATCACGTGGGCATCACGTGGGAATCATGTGGGAATCAGGTGTCAATCACGTGGGAATCACAAGGGAAACAGGTGGGAATCACGTGTCAATCACTTGGGAATCACGTGTGAGTCACGTGGGAATCACATGGGAATCACGTGGGAATCACGGGGGAATCACGTGTCAATCCCATCCGTATCACGTGGGAATCACGTGGGAATCATGTGGGAATCACGTGTCAATCACGTAGGAATCACGTGTCAATCACGTGGGAATCACGTGGGAATCACGTATCAATCACGTGGGAAACACGTGGGAATCACGTGGGAATCACGTGTGGATCACGTGACAATCATTTGGGAATCACGTGGGAATCACGTGTCAATCACGTGGGAATCACGTGGGAATCACGTGTCAATCACGTGGGAGTCACGTGGATATCACGTGGGAATCCCGTGGAAATCTCGGTGGAATCACGTGTCAATCACGAGGGAATCACGTGGGAATCACGTGTCAATCACATGGGAAACACGTGTCAATCACGTGGGAATCACATGGGATTCACGTGTGAATCACGTGTTAATCACGTGTAAATCACGTGGGAATCACGTGGGAATCACGTGTCAATCACGTGGGAATCACGTGGGAATCACGAGTCAATCACGTGGGAGTCACGTGGATATCACGTGGGAATCCCGTGGAAATCACGGGGGAATCACGTGTCAATCACGAGGGAATCACGTGGGAATCACGTGTCAATCATGGGGGAAACACGTGTCAATCACGTGGGAATCACGTGGGAATCACATGGGAATCACGTGGGAATCACGGCGGAATCTCGTGCCTATCACGTGGGAATCACGTGGGAATCACGTGTCAATCACGTGGGAATCACGGCGGAATCTCGTGCCTATCACGTGGGAATCACGTGGGAATCACGTGTCAATCACGGGGGAATCACGTGTGAATCACGTGTCAATCACGTGGGAATCACATGGGAATCATGTGGGAATCACGTGGGAATCACCTGTCAATCATGTGGGAATCACGTGGGAATCACGTGTCAATCACGTGGGAATCACGTCGGAATCTCGTGCCAATCACGTGGGAATCACGTGGGAATCACGTGGGAATCACGTGGGAATTACGTGGGAATCACGTGTCAATCACGTGGGAATCACGTGGGAATCACGTGACAATCATTTGGGAATCACGTGGGAATCAGGTGTCAATCACGTGGGAATCACGTGGGAATCACGTGGGAATCACGTGGCAATTACATGTCAATCACGTGGAAATCACGTGTCAATCACGTGGGAAGCACGTGGGAAGCACGTGGGAATCCCTTGTCAATCACGTGGAAATCACATGGGAATCGCGTGAGAATCACGTGGGAATCATGTGTCAATCACGTGGGAATCACGGGGGAATCACGTGTCAACCACGTGGGAATCACGTGGGAATCACGTGGGAATCACGTGTCAATCACTTGGGAATCACATGGGAATCACGTGAGAATCACGTGGGAATCAAGTGTCAATCACGGGGGAATCACGTGGGAATCACGTGAGAATCTCGTGTCATTCACGTGGGAATCACGTGTCAATCACGTTGGATTCACGTGGGAATCACGTGGGTGTCATGGGTTAATCACGTGGAAACACGTGGGAATCACTTGGGAATCACGTGTCAATCACATGGGAATCACGTGGGAATCACGTGTCAATCACGTGGGAATCATTTGGGAATCACGTATCAATCACTTGGGAATCACGTGGGAATCACGTGGGAATCACGTAGGAATCACATGGGAATCACGTGGGAATCACGTGTCAATCACTTTGGAATCACATGGGAATCACGTGAGAATCACGTGTCAATCACGTGGGATTCACGTGGGAATCACGTGAGAATCTCGTGTCATTCACGTGGGAATCACGTGTCAATCACGTTGGATTCACGTGGGAATCACGTGGGTGTCATGGGTCAATCACGTGGAAACACGTGGAAATCAAGTGGGAATCACGTGTCAATCACATGGGAATCACGTGGGAATCACGTGTCAATCACGTGGGAATCACTTGGGAATCACGTATCAATCACTTGGGAATCACGTGGGAATTACGTGGGAATCACGTGTCAATCATGTGAATCAGGTGGAAATCACATTTAATCAAGTGGAAATCACGTGGGAATCTCGTGTCAATCAAGTTGGAATCACGTGGGAATGACGTGTCAATCACGTGGGCATCACGTGGGAATCATTTGGAAATCACGTGTCAATCACGTTGGAATCACATGGGAATCACGTGGGAATCACGTGGGAATCACGTGGGAATCACGTGTCAATCACGTGGGAATCATGTGGGAATCACGTGGGTATCACGTGTCAATCATGTGGGAGTCCGTAGGAGTCACGTGGGAATCACATGGGAATCACGTGGTAATCACGTGGGAATCACGTTTGAATCACATGTCAATATCGTGGGAATAATGTGGGAATCACGTGTCAACCATGATGGAATTACGTGTGAATGACGTGGGAATCACGTGTCAATCACGTGGAAATCATGTGGGAATCAAGAGGTAATCACGCCTCAATCACGTGGGAATCACGTGGGAGTTACGTGGGAATCACATGGGAATCACGTGGGGATCACGTGGGAATCACGTGGGAATCACGTGTCAATCACGTGGGAATCACGTGGGAATCACGTGGGTATCACGTGTCAATCATGTGGGAGTCCGTAGGAGTCACGTGGGAATCACATGGGAATCACGTGGTAATCACGTGGGAATCACGTTGGAATCACGTGTCAATCACGTGAATCAGGTGGAAATCACATTTAATCACGTGGAAATCACGTGGGAATCTCGTGTCAATCAAGTTGGAATCACGTGGGAATGACGTGTCAATCACGTGGGCATCACGTGGGAATCATTTGGAAATCACGTGTCAATCACGTTGGAATCACATGGGAATCACGTGTGAATCACGTGGGAATCACGTGGGAATCACGTGTCAATCACGTGGGAATCACGTGGGAATCACGTGGGTATCACGTGTCAATCATGTGGGAGTCCGTAGGAGTCACGTGGGAATCACATGGGAATCACGTGGTAATCACGTGGGAATCACGTTGGAATCACATGTCAATATCGTGGGAATCCTGTGGGAATCACGTGTCAATCATGATGGAATTATGTGTGAATAACGTGGGAATCACGTGTCAATCACGTGGGAATCATGTGGGAATCAAGAGGTAATCACGCCTCAATCACGTGGGAATCACGTGGGAGTTATGTGGGAATCACATGGGAATCACGTGGTAATCACGTGGGAATCACGTTGGAATCACATGTCAATATCGTGGGAATCATGTGGGAATCACGTGTCAATCATGATGGAATTATGTGTGAATAACGTGGGAATCACGTGTCAATCACGTGGGAATCATGTGGGAATCACGTGTCAATCACGTGGGCATCACGTGGGAATCATTTGGGAATCACGTGGGAATCACGTGGGAGTCACGTGGTAATCACGTGGGAATCACGTTGGAATCACATGTCAATATCGTGGGAATCATGTGGGAATCACGTGTCAATCATGATGGAATTACGTGTGAATAACATGGGAATAACGTGTCAATCAAGTGGGAATCACGTGGCAGTCACGTGTCAATCACGTGGGAATCACGTGGGAATCATTTGGGAATCACGTGGGAATCACGTGGGAATCACGTGTCAATCACGTGGGAATCACGTGGCAATCACGTGTGAATGACATGTCAATCCCGTGAGAATCATGTTGGAATAAGGTGGGAATCACATGTCAATCACCTGGGAATCACGTGGGATTCACGTGGGAATCACGTGTCAATCACGTGTCAATCATGTGAGAATCAAGTTGCAATCACCTGGAAAATACGTGTCAATCACGTGGGAATCACGTGGGAATCACGTGTCAATCACTTTGGAATCACGTGGGAATCATATGGGAATCACGTGTCAAGCACGTGGGAATCACATGTCAATTACGTGGGAATCACATTGGAGTCACGTGGGAATCATGTGGGAATCACGTGTAAATCACGTGGGAATCACGTGTGAATCACGTGTCAATCCCGTGGGAATCACGTGGGAATCACGTGGGAATCATGCGTCAATCACGTGGGAATCACATGGCAGTCACGTGGTAATAACATGGGAATCACGTGGTAATCACGTAGGAATCATGTGGGAATAACGTGTCAATCACGTGGGAATCATATGGTAATCACTTGTCAATCACGAGGGAATCATGTAGGAATCACGTGTCAATCACGTGGGCATCACATGCGTATCACACGGGAATCATTTGGGAATCACTTTTCAATCACGTTGGAATCACGTGGGAATCAATTTTGAATCACGTGGGAATCACGTGTCAATCACGTGGGAATCACGTGGGAATCACGTGTGTTCACGTGGGAATCACGTGACAATTATTTGGGAATCACGTGGGAATCACGTGTCAATCACGTGGGAATCACGTGGGAATCACGAGGAAATCACGTAGGAATCACACGGGAATCACGTGTCAATCACGATGGAATCACGTGGCACTCACGTTTCATTCACGTGGGAATCACATGTGAATCACGTGAGAATCTCGAGGACCTCACGTGTCAATCACGTGGGTATCACGTGGGAATCACGTAGGAATCACCTGTGAATCATGTAGGAATCACGTGGTAATCACGTGTCAATCACGTGGGAATCACGTCGGAGTCACGTGGGAATCACGTGTCAATCACGTGGGAATCATGTGGGAGTCACGTGTCAATCACGTGGGAATCACGTTGGAATCACGTGGGAATCACTTGGGAATCACGAGTCAATCACGTGTCAATCACGTGGGAATCACGTGGGAATCACGTGGGAATCATGTGTCAATGGCATGGAAATCATGTGGGAATCACGTGGGAATCACTTGGGAATCACATGGGAGTCACTTGGGATTCGCGTGGTAATCACGTTAAAATCATGAGGGAATTACGTGTCAATCATGTGGGAATCACGTAGGAATCACGTGTCATTCATGTGGGAAACACGTGGGAATCACATGGGAATCACGTGGTAGTCACATCTCAATCACGTGTGAATCACGAGGGAATCACGTGTCAATCACATGGGAATCACCTGGGAATCACAGGGTAATCACCTGTCATTCACGTGGGAATCATGTGGGCATCACTTAGGAATCATGTGGGAATCAGGTGTCAATCACGTGGGAATAACTTGGGAAACAAGTGGGAATCACATGTCAATCACTTTGGAATCACGGGTCAATCATGTGGGAATCACGTGGAATCAGGCATCAATAATGTGGGAATCACGTGGGAATTACGTGGGAATCACCTGGGAATCACGTGGGAATCACGAGTCAATCACGTGGGAATCACGTGGGAATCACGGCTAATTCACATGGATATCAAATGGGAATCTCGTGTCAATCAAGTTGGAATCACGTAGGAATGACGTGTCAATCACGTGGGCGTCACGTGGGAATCGTTTGGGAATCACGTGGGAACCACGTGGGAATCACGAGGGAATGAGGTGTCAATCACGTGGGAATCACGTGGGAATCATGTGGGAATGACGTGTCAATCCCATGGGTATCACATGGGAATCACGTGGGAATCATGTGGGAATCACGTGTCAATCACATAGGAATCACGTATCAATCACGTGGGAATCACTTGGGAATCACGTGCCAATCACGAGTCAATCACGTGGGAATCACGTGGGAATCACGTGTCAATCACGTGGGAGTCACGTGGATATCACGTGGGAATCCCGTGGAAATCACGGGGGAATCACGTGTCAATCACGAGGGAATCACGTGTGAATCACGTGGGAATCAAGTGGGAATCACGTGTAAATCACGTGGGAATCACGTGGGAATCACGTGTCAATCATGTGTCAATCACGTGGGAATCACGTGTCAATATGTGTCAATCACGTGGTAATCACGTGGGAATCACGTGGGATCACGTGGGAATCACGTGACAATCATTTGTGAATCACGTGGTAATCACGTGTAAATCACGTGGGAATCACGTGGGAATCACAAGGAAATCACGTGGCATTCACGTGGGAATCACGTGTCAATCACGATGGAATCACTTGGGAATCACGTGTCAATCACGGGGGAATCACGTGGTAATCACGTGTAAATCACGTGGGAATCACGTGGGAATCACAAGGAAATCACGTGTCAATCACAAGGAAATCACGTGTCAATCACGTGGGAAACACGTGTCAATCACTTGGGAATCACGTGGGAATCACGTGTCAATCACGGGGGAATCACGTGTGAATCACGTGTGGATCACGTGTCAATCACGTGGGAATCACGTGGGAATCATGTGGGAATCACGTGTCAATCATGTGGGAATCACGTGGGAATCACGTGTCAATCAGGTGGGAATCAAGTGGGAATCAGGTCGGAATCTCGTGCCAATCACGTGGGAATCACGTGGGAATCACGTGGGAATCACGTGGGAATCACGTGGGAATCACGTGGGAATCACGTGACAAACATTTGGGAATCACGTGGGAATCAGTTGTCAATCACGTGGGAATCACGTGGGAATCACGTGGGAATCACGTGTCAATCACGTGTCAATCATGTGGGAATCACGTGGGAATCACATGGGAATCCCGAGTCAATCACGGGGGAATCACGTGGGAATCACGTGGGAATCACGTGGGAATCACGAGTCAATCACGAGGGAGTCACGTGGGAATCACGTGGGAATCCCGTGGAAATCACGTGGGAATCACTTGTCAATCACGAGTGAATCACGTGGGAATCACGTGTCAATCACGTGTCAATCACGTGGGAATCAACTGGACATCATGCATCAATCACGTGTCAATCACGTGGGAATCTCGGGGGAATCTCGTGGGAATCACGTGTCAATCACGTGGGAATAACGTGGGAATCACGTGTCAATCACTTGGGAATCACGTGGGAATCACGTGGAAAGCACGTGGGAAACACGTGTCAATCACTTGGGAATCACATGTGTATCACGTGATAATCACGTGGGAATCACGTGTAATTCACGTGGCAATCACGTGAGAATTACGTGGGAATCACGTGGGAATCAAGTGTCAATCACGTGGGAATCACGTGGGAAAAACTTGGGAATCACGTGTGAATCACCTGGGAATCACGAGGGAATCACGTGGGAATCATGTGGGAATCACGAGTGAATCACGTGTCAATCACGTGGTAATCATGTGGGAATTACGTGGGAATCACGTGTGGATCACGTGACAATCATTTGGGAATCACGTCGGAATCATGTGTCAATCATGTGGGAATCACGTGGGAATCACGTGTCAATCACGTGGGAATCATGTGGGAATTACGTGTCAATCATGTGGGAATCACGTTGGAATCATCTGGGAATCACGTGGGAATGACGTGAAAATCATTAGGGAATGACGTGGGAATCACGTGTCAATCACGGGGGAATCACGTGTGAATCACGTGTGAATCACGTGTCAATCACGTGGGAATCACGTGGGAATCATGTGAGAATCACGTGGGAATCACCTGTCAATCATGTGGGAATCACGTGGGAATCACGTGTCAATCACGTGGGAATCATGGCGGAATCTCGTGCCAATCACGTGGGAATCACGTGGGAATCACGTGGGAATTACGTGGGAATCACGTGTCAATCACGTGGGAATCACGTGGGAATCACGTGACAATCATTTGGGAATCACGTGGGAATCAGGTGTCAATCACGTGGGAATCACGTGGGAATCACGTGGGAATCACGTGGGAATCACGTGTCAATCACGCGTCAATCACGTGGGAATCACGTGGGAATCTCGTGGGAATCCCGAGTCAATCACTTGGGAATCACGTGGGAATCACGTGGGAATCACGTATCATTCACGTGGGAATCACGTGGGAATCACGATTCAAACACGAGGGAGTCACGTGGGAATCACGTGGGAATCCCGTGGAAATCACGTGGGAATCACTTGTCAATCACGAGGGAATCTCGTGGGAATCACGTGTCAATCACGTGGGAATCACGTGGGAATCAAGTGGGAATCATGCTTCAATCTCGTGTGAATCACATGGGAGTCAAGTTGGAATAATGTGGGAATCACGTGGTAATCACGTGGGAATCAAGTGGTAATCACGTGTCAATCACGAGGGAATCATGAGGTAATCACGTTGGAATCACGAGTCAATCACTTGGGAATCACTTGGGAATCACGTAGGAATCACGTATCATTCACGTGGGAATCACGTATCAATCACGTGGGAATCACGTGGGAATCATGTGGGAATTACATGTCAATCACGTGGGAATCACGTGGGAATCACGTGTCAATCATGTGGGAATCACTTGGGAATCACATATCAATCACGTGGGAATCACGTGGGAATCACATTTAATCACGTGGAAATCACATGGGAATCTCGTGGGAATGACGTGTCAATCGCGTGGGCATCACGTGGGAATCATTTGGGAATCACGTGTCAATCACGTTGGAATCATATGGGAATCACGTGGGTATCACGTGGGAATAACGTGTCAATCACGTGGGAATCACGTGGGAATCACGTGGAAATCACGTGGAAATCACATGGGAATCTCGTGGGAATGACGTGTCAATCACGTGGGAATCACGAAGGAATCACATGTAAATCACGTGGGAATCACGTGGGAATCACGTGTCAATCACGTGGGAATCATGTGGGAATCACGTGGGAATGAGGTGGGAATCACGTGACAATCATTTGGGAATCACCTGGAAATCACGTGTTAATCACGTGGGAATCACGTGGGAATCACGTAGGAATCACGTGGGAATCACGTGGGAATGTCGTGTCAATCATGTGGGAATCACGGGGGAATCACGTGGGAATCACGTGTCAATCACGTGGGTATCACGTGGGAATCAGGTGGGAATATCGTGTGAATCACGTGGGAATCACGTGTCATTCACATGGGAATTACGTGGGAATCACGTGGGAATCACGTGTCAATCACGTGGGAATCTCGTGGGAAACACGTGTCAATCACGTGGGAATAACGTGGGAATCACGTGTCAATCACTTGGGAATCATGTGGGAATCACGTGGAAAGCACGTGGAAAACACGTGTCAATCACTTGGGAATCACATGGGTATCACGTGATAATCACGTGGGAATCAAGTGTAATTCACGTGGCAATCACGTGAGAATTACGTGGGAATCACGTGGGAATCACATTTCAATCACATGGGAATCACGTGGGAATCATGCGTCAATCACGTGGGAATCACGTGGGAATCACGTGGGAATAACGGGGGAATCACGTGTCAATCACGTGGGAATCACGTGTCAATCACGTGGGAATCATGTGGGATTTACATGACAATCACGAATTAATCACGTGGGAATCACGTGGAAATCACATTAAATCACGTGGGCATCACGTGGGCATCACATGGGAATCATTTAGGAATCACGTGGGAATCACGTGTGAATCACGTTGGAATCATGCGTCCATCACGTGGGAATCACATGGGAGTCACGTGGGATTCACGTGGTAATCACGTTACAATCATGTGGGAATTACGTGTCAATCATGTGGGAATCACGTAGGAATCACGTGTCATTCATGTGGGAAACACGTGGGAATCACATGGGAATCACGTGGTAGTCACATCTCAATCACATGTGAATCACGAGGGAATCACGTGTCAATCACGTGGGAATCACTTGGGAATCACAGGGTAATCACCTGTCATTCACGTGGGAATCATGTGGGCATCACGTGGGAATCATGTGGGAATCAGGTGTCAATCACGTAGGAATCACTTGGGAAACAAGTGGGAATCACGTGTCAATCACTTGGGAATCACGGGTCAATCATGTGGGAATCACGTGGAATCATGCATCAATAATGTGGGAATCACGTGGGAATCACGAGTCAATCACGTGTGAATCACGTGGGAATCACGGCTAATTCTCATGGATATCAAATGGGAATATCGTGTCAATCAAGTTGGAATCACGAAGGAATGACGTGTCAATCACGTGGGCGTCACGTGGGAATCGTTTGGGAATCACGTGGGAATCACGTGGGAATCACGAGGGAATCAGGTGTCAATCACGTGACAATCATTTGTGAATCACGTGGTAATCACGTGTCAATCACGAGGGAATCACGTGGGAATCACGTGGGAATCACGTGTCAATCACGTGGGAATCAAGTGGGAATCACGTGTAAATCACGTGGGAATCACGTGGGAATCACGTGTCAATCATGTGTCAATCACGTGGTAATCACGTGGGAATCAGGTGGGATCACGTGGGAATCACGTGACAATCATTTGTGAATCATGTGGTAATCACGTGGGAATCACGTGGGAATCACAAGGAAATCACGTGTCATTCACGTGGGAATCACGTGTCAATCACGATGGAATCACTTGGGAATCACGTGTCAATCACGGGGGAATCACATGGTAATCACGTGTAAATCACGTGGGAATCACGTGGGAATCACAAGGAAATCACGTGTCAATCACAAGGAAATCACGTGTCAATCTTGTGGGATACACGTGTCAATCACTTGGGAATCACGTGGGAATCACGTGTTAATCACGGGGGAATCACGTGTGAATCACGTGTGAATCACGTGTCAGTCACGTGGGAATCACGTGGGAATCATGTGGGAATCACGTGGGAATCACGTATCAATCATGTGGGAATCACGTGGGAATCACGTGTCAATCACGTGGGAATCACGTGGGAACAACGTCGGAATCTCGTGCCAATCACGTGGGAATCACGTGGGAATCACGTGGGAATCACGTGGGAATTACGTGGGAATCACGTGTCAATCACGTGGGAATCACGTGGGAATCACGTGGGAATCACATGACAATCATTTGGGAAGCACGTGGGAATCACGTGTCAATCACGTGGGAATCACGTGGGAATCACGTGTCAATCACGTGTCAATCACGTGGGAATCACGTGGGAATCACGTGGGAATCCCGAGTCAATCACGGGGGAATCACGTGGGAATCACGTGGGAATCACGTGTCATTCACGTGGGAATCACGTGGGAATCACGAGTCAATCACGAGGGAGTCACGTGGGAATCACGTGTCAATCACGTGTCAATCACGTGGGAATCAAGTGGAAATCATGCATCAATCACGTGTCAATCACGTGGGAATCTCGGGGGAATCTCGTGGGAATCACGTGTCAATCACGTGGGAATAACGTGGGAATCACGTTTCAATCACTTGGGAATCACGTGGGAATCACGTGGAACGCACGTGGGAAACACGTGTCAATCACTTGGGAATCACATGTGTATCACGTGATAATCACGTGGGAATCACGTGTAATTCACGTGGCAATCACGTGAGAATTACGTGGGAATCACGTGGGAATCAAGTGTCAATCACGTGGGAATCACGTGGAAAAAATTTGGGAATCACGTGTCAATCACGTGGGAATCACGAGGGAATCACGTGGGAATCATGTGGGAATCACCAGGGAATCACGTGTCAATCACGTGGGAATCATGTGGGAATTACGTGGGAATCACGTGTGGATCACGTGAAAATCATTTGGGAATCACGTCGGATCACGTGTCAATCACGTGGGAATCACGTGGGAATCACGTGTCAATCACGTGGGAATCATGTGGGAATTACGTGGGAATCACGTGTGGATCACGTGGGAATCATTTATGAATCACGTTGGAATCACATGTGAATCACGTTGGAATCATGCGTCAATCACGTGGGAATCACATGGGAGTCACGTGGGATTCAAGTGGTACTCACGTGGCAATCATGTGGGAATTACGTGTCAATCACGTGGGAATCACGTAGGAATCACGTGTCATTCATGTGGGAATAATGTGGGAATCACATGGGAATCACGTGGTAATCACATCTCATTCACGTGTGAATCACCAGGGAATCACATGGTAATCACGTGTCATTCACGTGGGAATCACGTGGGCATCACGTGGGAATCATGTGGGAATCAGGTGTCAATCACGTGGGAATCACAAGGGAAACAGGTGGGAATCACGTGTCAATCACTTGGGAATCACGTGTGAGTCACGTGGGAATCACATGGGAATCACGTGGGAATCACGGGGGAATCACGTGTCAATCCCATCCGTATCACGTGGGAATCACGTGGGAATCATGTGGGAATCACGTGTCAATCACGTAGGAATCACGTGTCAATCACGTGGGAATCACGTGGGAATCACGTATCAATCACGTGGGAAACACGTGGGAATCACGTGGGAATCACGTGTGGATCACGTGACAATCATTTGGGAATCACGTGGGAATCACGTGTCAATCACGTGGGAATCACGTGGGAATCACGTGTCAATCACGTGGGAGTCACGTGGATATCACGTGGGAATCCCGTGGAAATCTCGGTGGAATCACGTGTCAATCACGAGGGAATCACGTGGGAATCACGTGTCAATCACATGGGAAACACGTGTCAATCACGTGGGAATCACATGGGATTCACGTGTGAATCACGTGTTAATCACGTGTAAATCACGTGGGAATCACGTGGGAATCACGTGTCAATCACGTGGGAATCACGTGGGAATCACGAGTCAATCACGTGGGAGTCACGTGGATATCACGTGGGAATCCCGTGGAAATCACGGGGGAATCACGTGTCAATCACGAGGGAATCACGTGGGAATCACGTGTCAATCATGGGGGAAACACGTGTCAATCACGTGGGAATCACGTGGGAATCACGTGGGAATCACGTGGGAATCACGGCGGAATCTCGTGCCTATCACGTGGGAATCACGTGGGAATCACGTGTCAATCACGTGGGAATCACGGCGGAATCTCGTGCCTATCACGTGGGAATCACGTGGGAATCACGTGTCAATCACGGGGGAATCACGTGTGAATCACGTGTCAATCACGTGGGAATCACATGGGAATCATGTGGGAATCACGTGGGAATCACCTGTCAATCATGTGGGAATCACGTGGGAATCACGTGTCAATCACGTGGGAATCACGTCGGAATCTCGTGCCAATCACGTGGGAATCACGTGGGAATCACGTGGGAATCACGTGGGAATTACGTGGGAATCACGTGTCAATCACGTGGGAATCACGTGGGAATCACGTGACAATCATTTGGGAATCACGTGGGAATCAGGTGTCAATCACGTGGGAATCACGTGGGAATCACGTGGGAATCACGTGGCAATTACATGTCAATCACGTGGAAATCACGTGTCAATCACGTGGGAAGCACGTGGGAAGCACGTGGGAATCCCTTGTCAATCACGTGGAAATCACATGGGAATCGCGTGAGAATCACGTGGGAATCATGTGTCAATCACGTGGGAATCACGGGGGAATCACGTGTCAACCACGTGGGAATCACGTGGGAATCACGTGGGAATCACGTGTCAATCACTTGGGAATCACATGGGAATCACGTGAGAATCACGTGGGAATCAAGTGTCAATCACGGGGGAATCACGTGGGAATCACGTGAGAATCTCGTGTCATTCACGTGGGAATCACGTGTCAATCACGTTGGATTCACGTGGGAATCACGTGGGTGTCATGGGTTAATCACGTGGAAACACGTGGGAATCACTTGGGAATCACGTGTCAATCACATGGGAATCACGTGGGAATCACGTGTCAATCACGTGGGAATCATTTGGGAATCACGTATCAATCACTTGGGAATCACGTGGGAATCACGTGGGAATCACGTAGGAATCACATGGGAATCACGTGGGAATCACGTGTCAATCACTTTGGAATCACATGGGAATCACGTGAGAATCACGTGTCAATCACGTGGGATTCACGTGGGAATCACGTGAGAATCTCGTGTCATTCACGTGGGAATCACGTGTCAATCACGTTGGATTCACGTGGGAATCACGTGGGTGTCATGGGTCAATCACGTGGAAACACGTGGAAATCAAGTGGGAATCACGTGTCAATCACATGGGAATCACGTGGGAATCACGTGTCAATCACGTGGGAATCACTTGGGAATCACGTATCAATCACTTGGGAATCACGTGGGAATCACGTGGGAATCACGTGTCAATCATGTGAATCAGGTGGAAATCACATTTAATCAAGTGGAAATCACGTGGGGATCTCGTGTCAATCAAGTTGGAATCACGTGGGAATGACGTGTCAATCACGTGGGCATCACGTGGGAATCATTTGGAAATCACGTGTCAATCACGTTGGAATCACATGGGAATCACGTGGGAATCACGTGGGAATCACGTGGGAATCACGTGTCAATCACGTGGGAATCATGTGGGAATCACGTGGGTATCACGTGTCAATCATGTGGGAGTCCGTAGGAGTCACGTGGGAATCACATGGGAATCACGTGGTAATCACGTGGGAATCACGTTTGAATCACATGTCAATATCGTGGGAATAATGTGGGAATCACGTGTCAACCATGATGGAATTACGTGTGAATGACGTGGGAATCACGTGTCAATCACGTGGAAATCATGTGGGAATCAAGAGGTAATCACGCCTCAATCACGTGGGAATCACGTGGGAGTTACGTGGGAATCACATGGGAATCACGTGGGGATCACGTGGGAATCACGTGGGAATCACGTGTCAATCACGTGGGAATCACGTGGGAATCACGTGGGTATCACGTGTCAATCATGTGGGAGTCCGTAGGAGTCACGTGGGAATCACATGGGAATCACGTGGTAATCACGTGGGAATCACGTTGGAATCACGTGTCAATCACGTGAATCAGGTGGAAATCACATTTAATCACGTGGAAATCACGTGGGAATCTCGTGTCAATCAAGTTGGAATCACGTGGGAATGACGTGTCAATCACGTGGGCATCACGTGGGAATCATTTGGAAATCACGTGTCAATCACGTTGGAATCACATGGGAATCACGTGTGAATCACGTGGGAATCACGTGGGAATCACGTGTCAATCACGTGGGAATCACGTGGGAATCACGTGGGTATCACGTGTCAATCATGTGGGAGTCCGTAGGAGTCACGTGGGAATCACATGGGAATCACGTGGTAATCACGTGGGAATCACGTTGGAATCACATGTCAATATCGTGGGAATCCTGTGGGAATCACGTGTCAATCATGATGGAATTATGTGTGAATAACGTGGGAATCACGTGTCAATCACGTGGGAATCATGTGGGAATCAAGAGGTAATCACGCCTCAATCACGTGGGAATCACGTGGGAGTTATGTGGGAATCACATGGGAATCACGTGGTAATCACGTGGGAATCACGTTGGAATCACATGTCAATATCGTGGGAATCATGTGGGAATCACGTGTCAATCATGATGGAATTATGTGTGAATAACGTGGGAATCACGTGTCAATCACGTGGGAATCATGTGGGAATCACGTGTCAATCACGTGGGCATCACGTGGGAATCATTTGGGAATCACGTGGGAATCACGTGGGAGTCACGTGGTAATCACGTGGGAATCACGTTGGAATCACATGTCAATATCGTGGGAATCATGTGGGAATCACGTGTCAATCATGATGGAATTACGTGTGAATAACATGGGAATAACGTGTCAATCAAGTGGGAATCACGTGGCAGTCACGTGTCAATCACGTGGGAATCACGTGGGAATCATTTGGGAATCACGTGGGAATCACGTGGGAATCACGTGTCAATCACGTGGGAATCACGTGGCAATCACGTGTGAATGACATGTCAATCCCGTGAGAATCATGTTGGAATAAGGTGGGAATCACATGTCAATCACCTGGGAATCACGTGGGATTCACGTGGGAATCACGTGTCAATCACGTGTCAATCATGTGAGAATCAAGTTGCAATCACCTGGAAAATACGTGTCAATCACGTGGGAATCACGTGGGAATCACGTGTCAATCACTTTGGAATCACGTGGGAATCATATGGGAATCACGTGTCAAGCACGTGGGAATCACATGTCAATTACGTGGGAATCACATTGGAGTCACGTGGGAATCATGTGGGAATCACGTGTAAATCACGTGGGAATCACGTGTGAATCACGTGTCAATCCCGTGGGAATCACGTGGGAATCACGTGGGAATCATGCGTCAATCACGTGGGAATCACATGGCAGTCACGTGGTAATAACATGGGAATCACGTGGTAATCACGTAGGAATCATGTGGGAATAACGTGTCAATCACGTGGGAATCATATGGTAATCACTTGTCAATCACGAGGGAATCATGTAGGAATCACGTGTCAATCACGTGGGCATCACATGCGTATCACACGGGAATCATTTGGGAATCACTTTTCAATCACGTTGGAATCACGTGGGAATCAATTTTGAATCACGTGGGAATCACGTGTCAATCACGTGGGAATCACGTGGGAATCACGTGTGTTCACGTGGGAATCACGTGACAATTATTTGGGAATCACGTGGGAATCACGTGTCAATCACGTGGGAATAACGTGGGAATCACGAGGAAATCACGTAGGAATCACACGGGAATCACGTGTCAATCACGATGGAATCACGTGGCACTCACGTTTCATTCACGTGGGAATCACATGTGAATCACGTGAGAATCTCGAGGACCTCACGTGTCAATCACGTGGGTATCACGTGGGAATCACGTAGGAATCACCTGTGAATCATGTAGGAATCACGTGGTAATCACGTGTCAATCACGTGGGAATCACGTCGGAGTCACGTGGGAATCACGTGTCAATCACGTGGGAATCATGTGGGAGTCACGTGTCAATCACGTGGGAATCACGTTGGAATCACGTGGGAATCACTTGGGAATCACGAGTCAATCACGTGTCAATCACGTGGGAATCACGTGGGAATCACGTGGGAATCATGTGTCAATGGCATGGAAATCATGTGGGAATCACGTGGGAATCACTTGGGAATCACATGTCAATCATGTGCGAATCACATGGGAATCATGTTTGAATCACGTGTCAATCTTGTGGGAATCACGTGTCATTCACGTGGAAATTACGTGGGAATCACGTGTCAATCACGTGGGAAACCCGTGTGAATCACGTGTCAATCACGTGGGAATCACTTGGGAATCACATGGGAATCGCGTGTCAATCACGTGGGAATCACGTGGGAATCACATGTCAATCACGTGGGAATCACGTGTCAATAACGTGGAAATCACATGGGAGTCACGTGGGAATTACGTGGGAATCACGTGGAAATCACGTAGGAATCACGTGGGAATAACGTGTCAATCACGTGGGTATCATGTGGGAATCACGTGTCAATCACGTGGGAATCACGTGTCAATCACGTGGGAATCATGTGGGAATGACGTGTCAATCACGTGGGCATCACGTGGGAATCACTGGGAATCACTTGTGAATCACGTGGGAATCACATGGGAATCACGTGTCAATCACGTGGGAATCACGTGGTAATCATGTGGGAATCAAGTTGGAATCCCGTGTCAATATCGTGGGAATCATGTGGGAACCACGTGTCAATCACGATGGAATTATGTGTGAATCACGTGGGAATCACGTGTCAATCATGTGGGAATCATGAGGGAATCACGTGTCAATCACGTGAGCATCACGAGGGCATCACGTGGGAATCATTTGGGAATCACGTGGGAATCACGGTGGAATCACGTGGGAATCACGTGTCAATCACGTGGGAATCACATGGCAATCACGTGGGAATGACATGGCAATCCCGTGGGAATCACGTGGGAATAAGGTGGGAATCACGTGTCAATAACGTGGGAATCACGTTGGAGTCACGTGGGAATCACGTGGGAATCACATGTCAATCACGGGGGAATCACGTGTGAATCACGTGTGAATCACGTGTCAGTCACGTGGGAATCACGTGGGAATCATGTGGGAATCATGTGGGAATCACGTATCAATCATGTGGGAATCACGTGGGAATCACGTGTCAATCACGTTGGAATCACGTGGGAACAACGTCGGAATCTCGTGCCAATCACGTGGGAATCACGTGGGAATCACGTGGGAATCACGTGGGAATCACGTGGGAATTACGTGGGAATCACGTGTCAATCACGTGGGAATCACGTGGGAATCACGTGGGAATCACGTGACAATCATTTGGGAACCACGTGGGAATCACGTGTCAATCACGTGGGAATCACGTGGGAATCACGTGGGAATCACGTGTCAATCACGTGTCAATCACGTGGGAATCACGTGGGAATCACGTGGGAATCCCGAGTCAATCACGGGGGAATCACGTGGGAATCACGTGGGAATCACGTGTCATTCACGTGGGAATCACGTGGGAATCACGAGTCAATCACGAGGGAGTCACGTGGGAATCACGTGTCAATCACGTGTCAATCACGTGGGAATCAAGTGGAAATCATGCATCAATCACGTGTCAATCACGTGGGAATCTCGGGGGAATCTCGTGGGAATCACGTGTCAATCACGTGGGAATAACGTGGGAAACACGTGTCAATCACTTGGGAATCACATGTGTATCACGTGATAATCACGTGGGAATCACGTGTAATTCACGTGGCAATCACGTGAGAATTACGTGGGAATCACGTGGGAATCAAGTGTCAATCACGTGGGAATCACGTGGAAAAAACTTGGGAATCACGTGTCAATCACGTGGGAATCACGAGGGAATCACGTGGGAATCATGTGGGAATCACGAGGGAATCACGTGTCAATCACGTGGGAATCATGTGGGAATTACGTGGGAATCACGTGTGGATCACGTGAAAATCATTTGGGAATCACGTCGGAATCACGTGTCGATCACGTGGGAATCACGTGGAAAAAACTTGGGAATCACGTGTCAATCACGTGGGAATCATGAGGGAATCACGTGTCAATCACGTGAGCATCACGAGGGCATCACGTGGGAATCATTTGGGAATCACGTGGGAATCACGGTGGAATCACGTGGGAATCACGTGTCAATCACGTGGGAATCACATGGCAATCACGTGGGAATGACATGGCAATCCCGTGGGAATCACGTGGGAATAAGGTGGGAATCACGT
Source organism: Muntiacus reevesi (assembly GCF_963930625.1). Classification (NCBI taxonomy): domain Eukaryota; kingdom Metazoa; phylum Chordata; class Mammalia; order Artiodactyla; family Cervidae; genus Muntiacus; species Muntiacus reevesi. The sequence continues at coordinate 394,690 of NW_027078022.1, read as the reverse complement.
GTCAATAACGTGGGAATCACGTTGGAGTCACGTGGGAATCACGTGGGAATCACTTGTCAATCACGTGGGAATCACGTGGGAATCACGTGTCAATCCCGTGGGAATCACGTGGGAATCACGTAGGAATCAGGTGGGAATCACGTGGGAATCATGCGTCTATCACGTGGGAATCACATGGGAGTCACGTGGGAATCATGTGCGAGTCAATTAGGAATCACGTGGGAAGCACGTGCGAATCACGTGTCAATCACTTGGGAATCACATGGGAATCACGTGATAATCACGTGGGAATCACGTGTCAATCACGTGGGAATCACGTGAGAATCACATGGGAATCACGTGTCAATCATGTGGGAAGCACGTGGGAATCACGTGGGAATCACGTGTCAATCACCTGGGAATCACGTGTCAATCACGTGGGAATCACGTGGGAATCATGCGTCAATCACGTGGGAATCAAGTGGGAGTCAAGTAGAATCACGTGGGAATCACGTGGGTATCACGTGTCCATCACGTGGGAGTCATGTGGGAATCACGTGTCAATCACGTGGGAATCACGTGGGAATAAGGTGGGAATCACGTGTCAATCACGTGGGAATCTCGTGGGAATCACGTGGGATTCACGTGGGAATCACGTGTTAATGACGTGTCAATCATGTGAGAATCAAGTGGGAATCACGTGGAAATCACGTGTCAATCACGTGGGAATCACGTGGGCATCACGTGTCTATCACGTTGGAATCACGTGGGAATCACATGTCAATTACGTGGGAGTCACGTTGGAGTCACGTGGGAATCATGTGGGAATCACGTGTCAATCACGTGGGAATCACATGTCAATTACGTGGGAGTCACGTTGGAGTCACGTGGGAGTCACGAGGGAATCACGTATCAATCACGTGGGAATCACGTGGGAATCACGTGTCAATCCCATGGGAATCACGGGGGAATCTCGTAGGAATCACGTGGGAATCACGTGGGAATCATGCGTCAATCACGTGGGAATCACAGGGGAGTCACGTGGGAATAACGTGGGAATCACGTGGTAATCACGTAGGAATCAAGTGGGAATAACATGTCAATCACGTGGGAATCATGTGGGAATCACATGCCAATCACGAGGGAATCACGAAGGAATCACGTGTCAATCACGTGGGCATCACATGGGTATCACACGGGAATCATTTGGGAATCACTTGTCAATCACGTTGGAATCACGTGGGAATCACTTTTGAATCACGTGGGAATCACGTGTCAATCACGTGGGAAACATGTTTCAATCCCGTCGGAATCAGGTGGGAATCATGTGGGAATCACGTGGGAATCACGTGTCAATCACTTCGGAATCACGTGTCAATCAAGTGGGAATCACGTGTAAATCACGTGGGAATCACGTGTAAATCACAAGGGAATCACGTGTCAATCACTTGTCAATCACGTGGGAATCACGTGGGAATCACGTGTCAATCACGTGGGAATCACGAGGGCATCACGTGGGAATCATTTGGGAATCACGTGGGAATCACGGTGGAATCACGTGGGAATCACGTGTCAATCACGTGGGAATCACATGGCAATCACGTGGGAATGACATGGCAATCCCTTGGGAATCACGTGGGAATAAGGTGGGAATCACGTGTCAATAACGTGGGAATCACGTTGGAGTCACGTGGGAATCACGTGAGAATCACTTGTCAATCACGTGGGAATCACGTGGGAATCACGTGTCAATCCCGTGGGAATCACGTGGGAATCACGTAGGAATCAGGTGGGAATCACGTGGGAATCATGCGTCTATCACGTGGGAATCACATGGGAGTCACGTGGGAATCACGTGGGAGTCAATTAGAAATCACATGGGAAGCACGTGCGAATCACGTGTCAATCACTTGGGAATCACATGGGAATCACGTGATAATCACGTGGGAATCACGTGTCAATCACGTGGGAATCACGTGAGAATCACATGGGAATCACGTGTCAATCATGTGGGAAGCACGTGGGAATCACGTGGGAATCACGTGTCAATCACCTGGGAATCACGTGTCAATCACGTGGGAATCACGTGGGAATCATGCGTCAATCACGTGGGAATCAAGTGGGAGTCAAGTAGAATCACGTGGGAATCACGTGGGAATCACGTGGGTATCACGTGTCCATCACGTGGGAGTCATGTGGGAATCACGTGTCAATCACGTGGGAATCACGTGGGAATAAGGTGGGAATCACGTGTCAATCACGTGGGAATCACGTGGGAATCACGTGGGATTCACGTGGGAATCACGTGTTAATGACGTGTCAATCATGTGAGAATCAAGTGGGAATCACGTGGAAATCACGTGTCAATCACGTGGGAATCACGTGGGCATCACGTGTCTATCACGTTGGAATCACGTGGGAATCACATGTCAATTACGTGGGAGTCACGTTGGAGTCACGTTGGAATCACGTGGGAATCACGTTTCAATCACGTGGGAATCACATGTCAATTACGTGGGAGTCACGTTGGAGTCACGTGGGAGTCACGAGGGAATCACGTATCAATCTCGTGGGAATCACGTGGGAATCACGTGTCAATCCCATGGGAATCACGGGGGAATCTCGTAGGAATCACGTGGGAATCACGTGGGAATCATGCGTCAATCACGTGGGAATCACAGGGGAGTCACGTGGGAATAACGTGGGAATCACGTGGTAATCACGTAGGAATCACGTGGGAATAACATGTCAATCACGTGGGAATCATGTGGGAATCACATGCCAATCACGAGGGAATCACGAAGGAATCACGTGTCAATCACGTGGGCATCACATGGGTATCACACGGGAATCACTTGGGAATCACTTGTCAATCACGTTGGAATCACGTGGGAATCACTTTTGAATCACGTGGGAATCACGTGTCAATCACGTGGGAAACATGTTTCAATCCCGTCGGAATCAGGTGGGAATCATGTGGGAATCACGTGGGAATCACGTGTCAATCACTTCGGAATCACGTGTCAATCAAGTGGGAATCACGTGTAAATCACGTGGGAATCACGTGTAAATCACAAGGGAATCACGTGTCAATCACTTGTCAATCACGTGGGAATCACGTGGGAATCACGTGTTAATCACGTGGGAATCACGTGTCAATCACGAGGGAATCACATGGGAATCACGTGGGAATCACGTGGGAATCACGTGTCAATCACGTGGGAATCACGTGGGAATCACGTGTCAATTACGTGGGAATCACGTGGGAATCACGTGGGTATCACGTGTCAATCATGTGGGAGTCCGTAGGAGTCACGTGGGAATCACATGGGAATCACGTGGTAATCACGTGGGAATCACGTTGGAATCACATGTCAATATCGTGGGAATCATGTGGGAATCACGTGTCAATCATGATGGAATTACGTGTGAATAACGTGGGAATCACGTGTCAATCACGTGGGAATCATGTGGGAATCAAGAGGTAATCATGCCTCAATCACGTGGGAATCACGTGGGAGTTACGTGGGAATCACATGGGAATCACGTGGTAATCACGTGGGAATCACGTTGGAATCACATATCAATATCGTGGGAATCATGTGGGAATCACGTGTCAATCATGATGGAATTATGTGTGAATAACGTGGGAATCACGTGTCAATCACGTGGGAATCATGTGGGAATCACCTGTCAATCACGTGGGAATCACGTGGGAATCACGTGGGAATCACGTGGGAATCCCGAGTCAATCACGGGGGAATCACGTGGGAATCACGTGGGAATCACGTGTCAATCACGAGGGAATCTCGTGGGAATCACGTGTCAATCACGTGGGAATAACGTGGGAATCACCTGTCAATCACTTGGGAATCATGTGGGAATCACGTGTCAATCACGTGGGAATCACGTGGGAATAACGTGGGAATCACGTGTCAATCAGGAGGGAATCACGTGGGAATCACGTGGGAATCACGTGTTAATCACGTGGGAATCACGTGGGAATAACGTGGGAATCACGTGTCAATCAGGAGGGAATCACGTGGGAATCACGTGGGAATCACGTGTCAATCACGTGGGAATCAAGTGGGAATAACGTGGGTATCACGTGTCAATGAGGTGGGAATCAAATTGGAATCATGTGGGAATCACGTGTCAATCACGTGGGAATCATGTGGGAATTACGTGACAATCACGAGTTAATCACGTGGGAATCACGTGGAAATCACATTAAATCATGTGGGCATCACGTGGGCATCACATGGGAATAATTTAGGAATCACGTGGGAATCACGTGTGAATCACGTTGGAATCATGCGTCAATCACGTGGGAATCACATGGGAGTCACGTGGGATTCACGTGGTTATCACGTTACAATCATGTGGGAATTACGTGTCAATCATGTGGGAATCACGTAGGAATCACGTGTCATTCATGTGGGAAACACGTGGGAATCACATGGGAATCACGTGGTAGTCACATCTCAATCACGTGTGAATCACGAGGGAATCACGTGTCAATCATGTGGGAATCACTTGGGAATCACAGGGTAATCACCTGTCATTCACGTGGGAATCATGTGGGCATCACGTGGGAATCATGTGGGAATCAGGTGTCAATCACGTGGGAATCACTTGGGAAACAAGTGGGAATCACGTGTCAATCACTTGGGAATCACGGGACAATCATGTGGGAATCACGTGGAATCATGCATCAATAATGTGGAATCACGTGGGAATCACGTGGGAATCACGTGGGAATCACGTGGGAATCACGAGTCAATCACGTGGGAATCACGTGGGAATCACGGCTAATTCACATGGATATCAAATGGGAATCTCGTGTCAATCAAGTTGGAATCACGTAGGAATGACGTGTCAATCACGTGGGCGTCATGTGGGAATCGTTTGGGAATCACGTGTGAATCACATGGGAATCACGAGGGAATGAGGTGTCAATCACGTGGGAATCACGTGGGAATCATGTGGGAATCACGTGTCAATCACGTAGGAATCACGTATCAATCACATGGGAATCACTTGGGAATCACGTGCCAATCACGTGTCAATCACGTGGGAATCACGTGTCAATCACGTGGGAGTCACGTGGATATCACGTGGGAATCCCGTGGAAATCACGGGGGAATCACGTGTCAATCACGAGGGAATCACGTGGGAATCACGTGGGAATCACGTGGGAATCACGTGTCAATCACGAGGGAATCACGTGGTAATCACGTGGGAATCATGTGGGATCACGTGGGAATCACGTGACAATCATTTGTGAATCACGTGGTAATCACGTGTAAATCACGTGGGAATCACGTGGGAATCACAAGGAAATCACGTGTCATTCACGTGGGAATCACGTGTCAATCACGATGGAATCACTTGGGAATCACGTGTCAATCACGGGGGAATCACGTGGTAATCACGTGTAAATCACGTGGGAATCACGTAGGAATCACAAGGAAATCACGTGTCAATCACAAGGAAATCACGTGTCAATCACGTGGGAAACACGTGTCAATCACTTGGGAATCACGTGGGAATCACGTGTCAATCACGGGGGAATCACGTGTGAATCACGTGTGAATCACGTGTCAATCACGTGGGAATCACGTGGGAATCACGTGGGAATCACGTGGGAATCACGTGGGAATTACGTGGGAATCATGTGGGAATGACGTGGGAATCACGTGGGAATCACGTGACAATCATTTGGGAATCACGTGGGAATCACGTGGGAATTACGTGGGAATCACGTGGGAATTACGTGGGAATCACGTGGGAATCACGTGTCAATCACGTGTCAATCACGTGGGAATCACGTGGGAATCACGTGGGAATCCCGAGTCAATCACGGGGGAATCACGTGGGAATCACGTGGGAATCACGTGGGAATCCCGAGTCAATCACGGGGGAATCACGTGGGAATCACGGGGGAATCACGTGTCAATCATGTGGGAATCTCGTGGGAATCACGTGTCAATCACGTGGGAATAACGTGGAAATCACGTGTCAATCACTTGGGAATCATGTGGGCATCACGTGGAAAGCACGTGGAAAACACGTGTCAATCACTTGGGAATCACATGGGTATGACGTGATAATCACGTGGGAATCAAGTGTAATTCACGTGGCAATCACGTGAGAATTACGTGGGAATCACGTGGGAATCACGTTTCAATCACATGGGAATCACGTGGGAATCATGCGTCCATCACGTGGGAATCACGTGGGAATCACGTGGGAATCACGTGTCAATCACGTGGGAATCACGTGGGAATAACGTGGGAATCACGTGTCAATCAGGAGGGAATCACGTGGGAATCACGTGGGAATCACGTGTCAATCACGTGGGAATCAAGTGGGAATAACGTGGGTATCACGTGTCAATGAGGTGGGAATCAAATGGGAATCACGTGGGAATCACGTGTCAATCACGTGGGAATCATGTGGGAATTACGTGACAATCACGAGTTAACAACGTGGGAATCACGTGGAAATCACATTAAATCACGTGGGCATCACGTGGGCATCACATGGGAATCATTTAGGAATCACGTGGTAATCACGTGTGAATCACGTTGGAATCATGCGTCAATCACGTGGGAATCACATGGGAGTCACTTGGGATTCACGTGGTAATCACGTTACAATCATGAGGGAATTACGTGTCAATCATGTGGGAATCACGTAGGAATCACGTGTCATTCATGTGGGAAACACGTGGGAATCACATGGGAATCACGTGGTAGTCACATCTCAATCACGTGTGAATCACGAGGGAATCACGTGTCAATCACATGGGAATCACCTGGGAATCACAGGGTAATCACCTGTCATTCACGTGGGAATCATGTGGGCATCACGTAGGAATCATGTGGGAATCAGGTGTCAATCACGTGGGAATCACTTGGGAAACATGTGGGAATCACGTGTCAATCACTTGGGAATCACGGGTCAATCATGTGGGAATCACGTGGAATCAGGCATCAATAATGTGGGAATCACGTGGGAATCACGTGGGAATCACGTGGGAATCACGTGGGAATCACGAGTCAATCACGTGGGAATCACGTGGGAATCACGGCTAATTCACATGGATATCAAATGGGAATCTCGTGTCAATCAAGTTGGAATCACGTAGGAATGACGTGTCAATCACGTGGGCGTCACGTGGGAATCGTTTGGGAATCACGTGGGAACCATGTGGGAATCACGAGGGAATGAGGTGTCAATCACGTGGGAATCACGTGGGAATCATGTGGGAATGACGTGTCAATCCCATGGGTATCACATGGGAATCACGTGGGAATCATGTGGGAATCACGTGTCAATCACATAGGAATCACGTATCAATCACGTGGGAATCACTTGGGAATCACGTGCCAATCACGAGTCAATCACGTGGGAATCACGTGGGAATCACGTGTCAATCACGTGGGAGTCTCGTGGATATCACGTGGGAATCCCGTGGAAATCACGGGGGAATCACGTGTCAATCACGAGGGAATCACGTGTGAATCACGTGGGAATCAAGTGGGAATCACGTGTAAATCACGTGGGAATCACGTGGGAATCACGTGTCAATCATGTGTCAATCACGTGGGAATCACGTGTCAATATGTGTCAATCACGTGGTAATCACGTGGGAATCACGTGGGATCACGTGGGAATCACGTGACAATCATTTGTGAATCACGTGGTAATCACGTGTAAATCACGTGGGAATCACGTGGGAATCACAAGGAAATCACGTGGCATTCACGTGGGAATCACGTGTCAATCACGATGGAATCACTTGGGAATCACGTGTCAATCACGGGGGAATCACGTGGTAATCACGTGTAAATCACGTGGGAATCACGTGGGAATCACAAGGAAATCACGTGTCAATCACAAGGAAATCACGTGTCAATCACGTGGGAAACACGTGTCAATCACTTGGGAATCACGTGGGAATCACGTGTCAATCACGGGGGAATCACGTGTGAATCACGTGTGGATCACGTGTCAATCACGTGGGAATCACGTGGGAATCATGTGGGAATCACGTGGGAATCACGTGTCAATCATGTGGGAATCACGTGGGAATCACGTGTCAATCAGGTGGGAATCAAGTGGGAATCAGGTCGGAATCTCGTGCCAATCACGTGGGAATCACGTGGGAATCACGTGGGAATCACGTGGGAATCACGTGGGAATCACGTGACAAACATTTGGGAATCACGTGGGAATCAGTTGTCAATCACGTGGGAATCACGTGGGAATCACGTGGGAATCACGTGTCAATCACGTGTCAATCATGTGGGAATCACGTGGGAATCACATGGGAATCCCGAGTCAATCACGGGGGAATCACGTGGGAATCACGTGGGAATCACGTGGGAATCACGAGTCAATCACGAGGGAGTCACGTGGGAATCACGTGGGAATCCCGTGGAAATCACGTGGGAATCACTTGTCAATCACGAGTGAATCACGTGGGAATCACGTGTCAATCACGTGTCAATCACGTGGGAATCAACTGGACATCATGCATCAATCACGTGTCAATCACGTGGGAATCTCGGGGGAATAACGTGGGAATCACGTGTCAATCACTTGGGAATCACGTGGGAATCACGTGGAAAGCACGTGGGAAACACGTGTCAATCACTTGGGAATCACATGTGTATCACGTGATAATCACGTGGGAATCACGTGTAATTCACGTGGCAATCACGTGAGAATTACGTGGGAATCACGTGGGAATCAAGTGTGAATCACGTGGGAATCACGTGGGAAAAACTTGGGAATCACGTGTGAATCACTTGGGAATCACGAGGGAATCACGTGGGAATCATGTGGGAATCACGAGTGAATCACGTGTCAATCACGTGGTAATCATGTGGGAATTACGTGGGAATCACGTGTGGATCACGTGACAATCATTTGGGAATCACGTCGGAATCATGTGTCAATCATGTGGGAATCACTTGGGAATCACGTGTCAATCACGTGGGAATCATGTGGGAATTACGTGTCAATCATGTGGGAATCACGTTGGAATCATCTGGGAATCACGTGGGAATGACGTGAAAATCATTAGGGAATGACGTGGGAATCACGTGTCAATCACGGGGGAATCACGTGTGAATCACGTGTGAATCACGTGTCAATCACGTGGGAATCACGTGGGAATCATGTGAGAATCACGTGGGAATCACCTGTCAATCATGTGGGAATCACGTGGGAATCACGTGTCAATCACGTGGGAATCATGGCGGAATCTCGTGCCAATCACGTGGGAATCACGTGGGAATCACGTGGGAATTACGTGGGAATCACGTGTCAATCACGTGGGAATCACGTGGGAATCACGTGACAATCATTTGGGAATCACGTGGGAATCAGGTGTCAATCACGTGGGAATCACGTGGGAATCACGTGGGAATCACGTGGGAATCACGTGTCAATCACGCGTCAATCACGTGGGAATCACGTGGGAATCTCGTGGGAATCCCGAGTCAATCACGTGGGAATCACGTGGGAATCACGTGGGAATCACGTATCATTCACGTGGGAATCACGTGGGAATCACGATTCAATCACGAGGGAGTCACGTGGGAATCACGTGGGAATCCCGTGGAAATCACGTGGGAATCACTTGTCAATCACGAGGGAATCTCGTGGGAATCACGTGTCAATCACGTGGGAATCACGTGGGAATCAAGTGGGAATCATGCTTCAATCTCGTGTGAATCACATGGGAGTCAAGTTGGAATAATGTGGGAATCACGTGGTAATCACGTGGGAATCAAGTGGTAATCACGTGTCAATCACGAGGGAATCATGAGGTAATCACGTTGGAATCACGAGTCAATCACTTGGGAATCACTTGGGAATCACGTAGGAATCACGTATCATTCACGTGGGAATCACGTATCAATCACGTGGGAATCACGTGGGAATCATGTGGGAATTACATGTCAATCATGTGGGAATCACGTGGGAATCACGTGTCAATCATGTGGGAATCACTTGGGAATCACATATCAATCACGTGGGAATCACGTGGGAATCACATTTAATCACGTGGAAATCACATGGGAATCTCGTGGGAATGACGTGTCAATCGCGTGGGCATCACGTGGGAATCATTTGGGAATCATGTGTCAATCACGTTGGAATCATATGGGAATCACGTGGGTATCACGTGGGAATAACGTGTCAATCACGTGGGAATCACGTGGGAATCACGTGGAAATCACGTGGAAATCACATGGGAATCTCGTGGGAATGACGTGTCAATCAAGTGGGAATCACGAAGGAATCACATGTAAATCACGTGGGAATCACGTGGGAATCACGTGTCAATCACGTGGGAATCATGTGGGAATCACGTGGGAATGACGTGAGAATCACGTGACAATCATTTGGGAATCACCTGGAAATCACGTGTTAATCACGTGGGAATCACGTGGGAATCACGTAGGAATCACGTGGGATTCACGTGGGAATGTCGTGTCAATCATGTGGGAATCACGGGGGAATCACGTGGGAATCACGTGTCAATCACGTGGGTATCACGTGGGAATCAGGTGGGAATATCGTGTGAATCACGTGGGAATCACGTGTCATTCACATGGGAATTACGTGGGAATCACGTAGGAATCACGTGTCAATCACGTGGGAATCTCGTGGGAAACACGTGTCAATCACGTGGGAATAACGTGGGAATCACGTGTCAATCACTTGGGAATCATGTGGGAATCACGTGGAAAGCACGTGGAAAACACGTGTCAATCACTTGGGAATCACATGGGTATCACGTGATAATCACGTGGGAATCAAGTGTAATTCACGTGGCAATCACGTGAGAATTACGTGGGAATCACGTGGGAATCACGTTTCAATCACATGGGAATCACGTGGGAATCATGCGTCAATCACGTGGGAATCACGTGGGAATCACGTGGGAATAACGGGGGAATCACGTGTCAATCACGTGGAAATCACGTGGGAATCACGTGTCAATGAGGTGGGAATCAAATGGGAATCACGTGGGAATCACGTGTCAATCACGTGGGAATCATGTGGGATTTACATGACAATCACGAATTAATCACGTGGGAATCACGTGGAAATCACATTAAATCACGTGGGCATCACGTGGGCATCACATGGGAATCATTTAGGAATCACGTGGGAATCACGTGTGAATCACGTTGGAATCATGCGTCCATCACGTGGGAATCACATGGGAGTCACGTGGGATTCACGTGGTAATCACGTTACAAACATGTGGGAATTACGTGTCAATCATGTGGGAATCACGTAGGAATCACGTGTCATTCATGTGGGAAACACGTGGGAATCACATGGGAATCACGTGGTAGTCACATCTCAATCACGTGTGAATCACGAGGGAATCACGTGTCAATCACGTGGGAATCACTTGGGAATCACAGGGTAATCACCTGTCATTCACGTGGGAATCATGTGGGCATCACGTGGGAATCATGTGGGAATCAGGTGTCAATCACGTAGGAATCACTTGGGAAACAAGTGGGAATCACGTGTCAATCACTTGGGAATCACGGGTCAATCATGTGGGAATCACGTGGAATCATGCATCAATAATGTGGGAATCACGTGGGAATCACGAGTCAATCACGTGTGAATCACGTGGGAATCACGGCTAATTCACATGGATATCAAATGGGAATATCGTGTCAATCAAGTTGGAATCACGAAGGAATGACGTGTCAATCACGTGGGCGTCACGTGGGAATCGTTTGGGAATCACGTGGGAATCACGTGGGAATCACGAGGGAATGAGGTGTCAATCACGTGGGAATCACGTGGGAATCATGTGGGAATCACGTGTCAATCACGTAGGAATCACGTATCAAACACGTGGGAATCACTTGGGAATCACGTGCCAATCACGAGTCAATCACGTGGGAATCACGTGGGAATCACGTGTCAATCACGTGGGAGTCACGTGGATATCACGTGGGCATCCCGTGGAAATCACGGGGGAATCACGTGTCAATCATGAGGGAATGACGTGGGAATCACGTGGGAATCACGTGTAAATCACGTGGGAATCAAGTGGGAATCACGTGTAAATCACGTGGGAATCACGTGGGAATCACGTGTCAATCATGTGTCAATCACGTGGTAATCACGTGGGAATCACGTGGGATCACGTGGGAATCACGTGACAATCATTTGTGAATCACGTGGTAATCACGTGTAAATCACGTGGGAATCACGTGGGAATCACAAGGAAATCACGTGTCATTCACGTGGGAATCACGTGTCAATCACGATGGAATCACTTGGGAATCACGTGTCAATCACGGGGGAATCACGGGGTAATCACGTGTAAATCACGTGGGAATCACAAGGAAATCACGTGTCAATCACAAGGAAATCACGTGTCAATCACGTGGGAAACACGTGTCAATCACTTGGGAATCACGTGGGAATCACGTGTCAATCACGGGGGAATCACGTGTGAATCACGTGTGAATCACGTGTCAATCACGTGGGAATCACGTGGGAATCATGTGGGAATCACGTGGGAATCACGTGTCAATCATGTGGGAATCACGTGGGAATCAAGTGTCAATCACGTGGGAATCACGTGGGAATCACGTCGGAATCTCGTGCCAATCACGTGGGAATCACGTGGGAATCACGTGGGAATCACGTGGAAATCACGTGGGAATTACGTGGGAATCACGTGTCAATCACGTGGGAATCACGTGGGAATCACGTGGGAATCACGTGGCAATCATTTGGGAATCACGTGGGAATCAGGTGTCAATCACGTGGGAATCACGTGGGAATCACGTGGGAATCACGTGTCAATCACGTGGGAATCACGTGGGAATCACGTGGGAATCCCGAGTCAATCACGGGGGAATCACGTGGGAATCACGTGGGAATCACGTGGGTATCCCGAGTCAATCACGGGGGAATCACGTGTCAATCACGTGGGAATAACGTGGGAATCACCTGTCAATCACTTGGGAATCATGTGGGAATCACGTGGAAAGCACGTGGAAAACACGTGTCAATCACTTGGGAATCACATGGGTATCACGTGATAATCACGTGGGAATCAAGTGTAATTCACGTGACAATCACGTGAGAATTATGTGGGAATCACGTGGGAATCACGTTTCAATCACATGGGAATCACGAGGGAATCATGCGTCAATCACGTGGGAATCACGTGGGAATCACGTGGGAATCACGTGTCAATCACGTGGGAATCACGTGGGAATAACGTGGGAATCACGTGTCAATCAGGAGGGAATCACGTGGGAATCACGTGGGAATCACGTGTCAATCACGTGGGAATCAAGTGGGAATAACGTGGGTATCACGTGTCAATGAGGTGGGAATCAAATGGGAATCACGTGGGAATCACGTGTCAATCACGTGGGAATCATGTGGGAATTACGTGACAATCACGAGTTAATCACGTGGGAATCACGTGGAAATCACATTAAATCACGTGGGTATCACGTGGGCATCACATGGGAATCTTTTAGGAATGACGTGGGAATCACGTGTGAATCACGTTGGAATCATGCGTCAATCACGTGGGAGTCACATGGGAGTCACGTGGGATTAACGTGGTAATCACGTTACAATCATGTGGGAATTACGTGTCAATCATGTGGGAATCACGTAGGAATCACGTGTCATTCATGTGGGAAACACGTGGGAATCACATGGGAATCACGTGGTAGTCACATCTCAATCACGTGTGAATCACGAGGGAATCACGTGTCAGTCATGTGGGAATCACTTGGGAATCACAGGGTAATCACCTGTCATTCACGTGGGAATCATGTGGGCATCACGTGGGAATCATGTGGGAATCAGGTGTCAATCACGTGGGAATCACTTGGGAAACAAGTGGGAATCACGTGTCAATCACTTGGGAATCACGGGACAATCATGTGGGAATCACGTGGAATCATGCATCAATAATGTGGAATCACGTGGGAATCACGTGGGAATCACGTGGGAATCACGTGGGAATCACGAGTCAATCACGTGGGAATCACGTGGGAATCACGGCTAATTCACATGGATATCAAATGGGAATCTCGTGTCAATTAGTTGGAATCACGTAGGAATGACGTGTCAATCACGTGGGCGTCACGTGGGAATCGTTTGGGAATCACGTGGGAATCACGTGGGAATCACCAGGGAATGAGGTGTCAATCACGTGGGAATCACGTGGGAATCATGTGGGAATGACGTGTCAATCCCATGGGTATCATATGGGAATCACGTGGGAATCATGTGGGAATCACGTGTCAATCACGTAGGAATCACGTATCAATCACATGGGAATCACTTGGGAATCACGTGCCAATCACGAGTCAATCACGTGGGAATCACGTGTCAATCACGTGGGAGTTACGTGGATATCACGTGGGAATCCCGTGGAAATCACGGGGGAATCACGTGTCAATCACGAGGGAATCACGTGGGAATCACGTGGGAATCACGTAGGAATCAAGTGGGAATCACGTGGGAATCACGTGGGAATCACGTGTCAATCATGTGTCAATCACGTGGTAATCACGTGGGAATCACGTGGGATCACGTGGGAATCACGTTACAATCATTTGTGAATCACGTGGTAATCACGTGTAAATCACGTGGGAATCACGTGGGAATCACAAGGAAATCACGTGTCATTCACGTGGGAATCACGTGTCAACCACGATGGAATCACTTGGGAATCACGTGTCAATCACGGGGGAATCACGTGGTAATCACGTGTAAATCACGTGGGAATCACGTGGGAATCACAAAGAAATCACGTGTCAATCACAAGGAAATCACGTGTCAATCACGTGGGAAACACGTGTCAATCACTTGGGAATCACGTGGGAATCACGTGTCAATCACGGGGGAATCACGTGTGAATCACGTGGGAATCACGTGACAATCATTTGGGAATCACGTGGGAATCAGGTGTCAATCACGTGGGAATCACGTGGGAATCACGTGGGAATCACGTGTCAATCACGTGTCAATCACGTGGGAATCACGTGGGAATCAAGTGGGAATCCCGAGTCAATAACGGGGGAATCACGTGGGAATCACGTGGGAATCACGTGTCATTCACGTGGGAATCACGTGGGAATCACGAGTCAATCACGAGGGAGTCACGTGGGAATCACGTGGGAATCCCGTGGAAATCACGTGGGAATCACTTGTCAATCACGAGTGAATCACCTGGGAATCACGTGTCAATCACGTGTCAATAACGTGGGAATCAAGTGGAAATCATGCATCAATCACGTGTCAATCACGTGGGAATCTCGGGGGAATCTCGTGGGAATCACGTGTCAATCACGTGGGAATAAATTGGGAATCACGTTTCAATCACTTGGGAATCACGTGGGAATCACGTGGAAAGCACGTGGGAAACACGTGTCAATCACTTGGGAATCACATGTGTATCACGTGATAATCACGTGGGAATCACGTGTAATTCACGTGGCAATCACGTGAGAATTACGTGGGAATCACGTGGGAATGAAGTGTCAATCACGTGGGAATCACGTGGGAAAAACTTGGGAATCACGTGTCAATCACGTGGGAATCACGAGGGAATCACGTGGGAATCATGTGGGAATCACGAGGGAATCACGTGTCAATCACGTGGGAATCATGTGGGAATTACGTGGGAATCACGTGTGGATCACGTGACAATCATTTGGGAATCACGTCGGAATCACGTGTCAATCAGGTGGGAATCACGTGGGAATCACGTGGGAATCATGTGGGAATTACGTGGGAATCACGTGTGGATCACGTGGGAATCATTTAGGAATCACGTTGCAATCACGTGTGAATCACGTTGGAATCATGCGTCAATCACGTGGGAATCACATGGGAGTCACGTGGGATTCACGTGGTAATCACGTGGCAATCATGTGGGAATTACGTGTCAATCACGTGGGAATCACGTAAGAATCACGTGTCATTCATGTGGGAATAACGTGGGATTCACATGGGAATCACGTGGTAATCACATCTCATTCACGTGTGAATCACCAGGGAATCACATGGTAATCACGTGTCATTCACGTGGGAATCACGTGGGCATCACGTGGGAATGATGTGGGAATCAGGTGTCAATCACGTGGGAATCACAAGGGAAACAAGTGGGAATCACGTGTCAATCACTTGGGAAAAACGTGTGAGTCACGTGGGAATCACATGGGAATCACGTGTCAATCATGTGGGAATCACGTGGAATCATGCATCAATAATGTGGGAATCATGTGGGAATCACGTGGGAATCACGTGGGAATCACGAGTCAATCACGTGGGAATCACGTGGTAATCACGTCTAATTCACGTGGATATCAAATGGGAATCTCGTGTCAATCAAGTTGGAATCACGTAGGAATGACGTGCCAATCACGTGGGCGTCACGTGGGAATCGTTTGGGAATCACGTGGGAATCACGTGGGAATCACGAGGGAATGAGGTGTCAATCACGTGGGAATCACGTGGGAATCATGTGGGAATGCCGTGTCAATCCCATGGGTATCACATGGGAATCACGTGGGAATGACGTGTCAATCCCATGGGTATCACATGGGAATCACGTGGGAATCATGTGGGAATCACGTGTCATTCACGTAGGAATCACGTATCAATCACGTGGGAATCACTTGGGAATCACGTGCCAATCACGAGTCAATCACTTGGGAATCACGTGTCAATCACGTGGGAGTCACGTGGATATCACGTGGGAATCCCGTGGAAATCACGGGGGAATAACGTGTCAATCACGAGGGAATGACGTGGGAATCACGTGGGAATCACGTGTAAATCACGTGGGAATCAAGTGGGAATCACGTGTAAATCACGTGGGAATCACGTGTCAATCATGTGTCAATCACGTGGTAATCACGTGGGAATCACGTGGGATCACGTGGGAATCACGTGACAATCATTTGTGAATCACGTGGTAATCACGTGTAAATCACGTGGGAATCACGTGGGAATCACAAGGAAATCACTTTTCATTCACGTGGGAATCACGTGTCAATCACGTTGGAATCACTTGGGAATCACGTGTCAATCACGGGGGAATCACGTGGTAATCACGTGTAAATGACGTGGGAATCACGTGGGAATCACAAGGAAATCACGTGTCAATCACAAGGAAATCACGTGTCAATCACGTGGGAAACACGTGTCAATCACTTGGGAATCACGTGGGAATCACGTGTCATTCACGGGGGAATCACGTGTGAATCACGTGTGAATCACGTGTCAATCACGTGGGAATCACGTGGGAATCATGTGGGAATCACGTGGGAATCACGTGTCAATCATGTGGGAATCACCTGGGAATCACGTGTCAATCACGTGGGAATCACGTGGGAATCACGTCGGAATCTCGTGCCAATCACGTGGGAATCACGTGGGAATCACGTGGGAATCACTTGACAATCATTTGGGAATCACGTGGGAATCAGGTGTCAATCACGTGGGAATCACGTGGGAATCACGTGTCAATCACGTGTCAATCACGTGGGAATCACGTGGGTATCACGTGGGAATCCCGAGTCAATCACGGGGGAATCACGTGGGAATCACGTGGGAATCCCGAGTCAATCACGGGGGAATCACGTGGGAATCACGTGGGAATCACGTGTCAATCACGTGGGAATCTCGTGGGAATCACGTGTCAATCACGTGGGAATAACATGGGAATCACGTGTCAATCACTTGGGAATCATGTGGGAATCACGTGGAAAGCACGTGGAAAACACGTGTCAATCACTTGGGAATCACATGGGTATCACGTGATAATCACGTGGGAATCAAGTGTAATTCACGTGGCAATCACGTGAGAATTACGTGGGAATCACGTGGGAATCACGTTTCAATCACATGGGAATCACGTGGGAATCATGCGTCAATCACGTGGGAATCACGTGGGAATCACGTGGGAATCACGTGTCAATCACGTGGGAATCACGTGGGAATAACGTGGGAATCATGTGTCAATCAGGAGGGAATCACGTGGGAATCACGTGGGAATCACGTGTCAATCACGTGGGAATCAAGTGGGAATAATGTGGGTATCAAGTGTCAATGAGGTGGGAATCAAATGGGAATCACGTGGGAATCACGTGTCAATCATGTGGGAATCATGTGGGAATTACGTGACAATCACGAGTTAGTCACGTGGGAATCACGTGGAAATCACATTAAATCACGTGGGCATCACGTGGGCATCACATGGGAATCATTTAGGAATCACGTGGGAATCACGTGTGAATCAGGTTGGAATCATGCGTCAATCACGTGGGAATCACATGGGAGTCACGTGGGATTCACGTGGTAATCACGTTACAATCATGTGGGAATTACGTGTCAATCATGTGGGAATCACGTAGGAATCACATGTCATTCATGTGGGAAACACGTGGGAAACACATGGGAATCACGTGGTAGTCACATCTCAATCACGTGTGAATCACGAGGGAATCACGTGTCAATCACGTGGGAATCACCTGGGAATCACAGGGTAATCACCTGTCAATCACGTGGGAATCATGTGGGCATCACGTGGGAATCATGTGGGAATCAGGTGTCAATCACGTGGGAATCACTTGGGAAACAAGTGGGAATCACGTGTCAATCACTTGGGAATCACGGGTCAATCATGTGGGAATCACGTGGAATCATGCATCAATAATGTGGGAATCACGTGGGAATCATGTGGGAATCACGTGGGAATCACGTGGGAATCATGTGGGAATGACGTGTCAATCCCATGGGTATCACATGGGAATCACGTGGGAATCATGTGGGAATCACGTGTCAAGCACGTAGGAATCACGTATCAATCACGTGGGAATCACGTGGGAATCACGTGTCAATCACGTGGGAATCAAGAGGGAATCACGTGTAAATCACGTGGGAATCACGTGGGAATCACGTGTCAATCATGTGTCAATCACGTGGTAATCACGTGGGAATCACGTGGGATCACGTGGGAATCACGTGACAATCATTTGTGAATCATGTGGTAATCACGTGGGAATCACGTGGGAATCACAAGGAAATCACGTGTCATTCACGTGGGAATCACGTGTCAATCACGATGGAATCACTTGGGAATCACGTGTCAATCACGGGGGAATCACATGGTAATCACGTGTAAATCACGTGCGAATCACGTGGGAATCACAAGGAAATCACGTGTCAATCACAAGGAAATCACGTGTCAATCTTGTGGGATACACGTGTCAATCACTTGGGAATCACGTGGGAATCACGTGTTAATCACGGGGGAATCACGTGTGAATCACGTGTGAATCACGTGTCAGTCACGTGGGAATCACGTGGGAATCATGTGGGAATCACGTGGGAATCACGTATCAATCATGTGGGAATCACGTGGGAATCACGTGTCAATCACGTGGGAATCACGTGGGAACAACGTCGGAATCTCGTGCCAATCACGTGGGAATCACGTGGGAATCACGTGGGAATCACGTGGGAATTACGTGGGAATCACGTGTCAATCACGTGGGAATCACGTGGGAATCACGTGGGAATCACATGACAATCATTTGGGAAGCACGTGGGAATCACGTGTCAATCACATGGGAATCACGTGGGAATCACGTGGGAATCACGTGTCAATCACGTGTCAATCACGTGGGAATCACGTGGGAATCACGTGGGAATCCCGAGTCAATCACGGGGGAATCACGTGGGAATCACGTGGGAATCACGTGTCATTCACGTGGGAATCACGTGGGAATCACGAGTCAATCACGAGGGAGTCACGTGGGAATCACGTGTCAATCACGTGTCAATCACGTGGGAATCAAGTGGAAATCATGCATCAATCACGTGTCAATCACGTGGGAATCTCGGGGGAATCGCGTGGGAATCACGTGTCAATCACGTGGGAATAACGTGGGAATCACGTTTCAATCACTTGGGAATCACGTGGGAATCACGTGGAACGCACATGGGAAACACGTGTCAATCACTTGGGAATCACATGTGTATCACGTGATAATCACGTGGGAATCACGGGTAATTCACGTGGCAATCACGTGAGAATTACGTGGGAATCACGTGGGAATCAAGTGTCAATCAAGTGGGAATCACGTGGAAAAAATTTGGGAATCACGTGTCAATCACGTGGGAATCACGAGGGAATCACGTGGGAATCATGTGGGAATCACCAGGGAATCACGTGTCAATCACGTGGGAATCATGTGGGAATTACGTGGGCATCACGTGTGGATCACGTGAAAATCATTTGGGAATCACGTCGGATCACGTGTCAATCACGTGGGAATCACGTGGGAATCACGTGTCAATCACGTGGGAATCATGTGGGAATTACGTGGGAATCACGTGTGGATCACGTGGGAATCATTTATGAATCACGTTGGAATCACATGTGAATCACGTTGGAATCATGCGTCAATCACGTGGGAATCACATGGGAGTCACGTGGGATTCAAGTGGTACTCACGTGGCAATCATGTGGGAATTACGTGTCAATCACGTGGGAATCACGTAGGAATCACGTGTCATTCATGTGGGAATAATGTGGGAATCACATGGGAATCACGTGGTAATCACATCTCATTCACGTGTGAATCACCAGGGAATCACATGGTAATCACGTGTCATTCACGTGGGAATCACGTGGGCATCACGTGGGAATCATGTGGGAATCAGGTGTCAATCACGTGGGAATCACAAGGGAAACAGGTGGGAATCACGTGTCAATCACTTGGAAATCACGTGTGAGTCACGTGGGAATCACATGGGAATCACGTGTCAATCATGTGGGAATCACGTGGAATCATGCATCAATAATGTGGGAATCATGTGGGAATCACGAGTCAATCACGTGGGAATCACGTGGGAATCACGTCTAATTCACGTGGATATCAAAAGGGAATCTCGCGTCAATCAATTTGGAATCACGTGGGAATGACGTGTCAATCACGTGGGCATAACGTGGGAATCGTTTGGTAATCACGTTGGAATCACGTGAAATCACGTGGAAATGAAGTGTCAATCACATGGGAATCACGTGGGAATCACGGGGGAATCACGTGTCAATCCCATCCGTATCACGTGGGAATCACGTGGGAATCATGTGGGAATCACGTGTCAATCACGTAGGAATCACGTGTCAATCACGTGGGAATCACGTGGGAATCACGTATCAATCACGTGGGAAACACGTGGGAATCACGTGGGAATCACGTGTGGATCACGTGACAATCATTTGGGAATCACGTGGGAATCACGTGTCAATCACGTGGGAATCACGTGGGAATCACGTGTCAATCACGTGGGAGTCACGTGGATATCACGTGGGAATCCCGTGGAAATCTCGGTGGAATCACGTGTCAATCACGAGGGAATCACGTGGGAATCACGTGTCAATCACATGGGAAACACGTGTCAATCACGTGGGAATCACATGAGATTCACGTGGGAATCACGTGTTAATCACGTGTAAATCACGTGGGAATCATGTGGGAATCACGTGGGTAT
Organism: Muntiacus reevesi; assembly: GCF_963930625.1. NCBI lineage: Eukaryota > Metazoa > Chordata > Mammalia > Artiodactyla > Cervidae > Muntiacus > Muntiacus reevesi. Next base: position 373,108 of record NW_027078022.1, on the reverse strand, counting down.
CACGTGTCAATCATGTGGGAGTCCGTAGGAGTCACGTGGGAATCACATGGGAATCACGTGGTAATCACGTGGGAATCACGTTTGAATCACATGTCAATATCGTGGGAATAATGTGGGAATCACGTGTCAACCATGATGGAATTACGTGTGAATGACGTGGGAATCACGTGTCAATCACGTGGAAATCATGTGGGAATCAAGAGGTAATCACGCCTCAATCACGTGGGAATCACGTGGGAGTTACGTGGGAATCACATGGGAATCACGTGGGGATCACGTGGGAATCACGTGGGAATCACGTGTCAATCACGTGGGAATCACGTGGGAATCACGTGGGTATCACGTGTCAATCATGTGGGAGTCCGTAGGAGTCACGTGGGAATCACATGGGAATCACGTGGTAATCACGTGGGAATCACGTTGGAATCACGTGTCAATCACGTGAATCAGGTGGAAATCACATTTAATCACGTGGAAATCACGTGGGAATCTCGTGTCAATCAAGTTGGAATCACGTGGGAATGACGTGTCAATCACGTGGGCATCACGTGGGAATCATTTGGAAATCACGTGTCAATCACGTTGGAATCACATGGGAATCACGTGTGAATCACGTGGGAATCACGTGGGAATCACGTGTCAATCACGTGGGAATCACGTGGGAATCACGTGGGTATCACGTGTCAATCATGTGGGAGTCCGTAGGAGTCACGTGGGAATCACATGGGAATCACGTGGTAATCACGTGGGAATCACGTTGGAATCACATGTCAATATCGTGGGAATCCTGTGGGAATCACGTGTCAATCATGATGGAATTATGTGTGAATAACGTGGGAATCACGTGTCAATCACGTGGGAATCATGTGGGAATCAAGAGGTAATCACGCCTCAATCACGTGGGAATCACGTGGGAGTTATGTGGGAATCACATGGGAATCACGTGGTAATCACGTGGGAATCACGTTGGAATCACATGTCAATATCGTGGGAATCATGTGGGAATCACGTGTCAATCATGATGGAATTATGTGTGAATAACGTGGGAATCACGTGTCAATCACGTGGGAATCATGTGGGAATCACGTGTCAATCACGTGGGCATCACGTGGGAATCATTTGGGAATCACGTGGGAATCACGTGGGAGTCACGTGGTAATCACGTGGGAATCACGTTGGAATCACATGTCAATATCGTGGGAATCATGTGGGAATCACGTGTCAATCATGATGGAATTACGTGTGAATAACATGGGAATAACGTGTCAATCAAGTGGGAATCACGTGGCAGTCACGTGTCAATCACGTGGGAATCACGTGGGAATCATTTGGGAATCACGTGGGAATCACGTGGGAATCACGTGTCAATCACGTGGGAATCACGTGGCAATCACGTGTGAATGACATGTCAATCCCGTGAGAATCATGTTGGAATAAGGTGGGAATCACATGTCAATCACCTGGGAATCACGTGGGATTCACGTGGGAATCACGTGTCAATCACGTGTCAATCATGTGAGAATCAAGTTGCAATCACCTGGAAAATACGTGTCAATCACGTGGGAATCACGTGGGAATCACGTGTCAATCACTTTGGAATCACGTGGGAATCATATGGGAATCACGTGTCAAGCACGTGGGAATCACATGTCAATTACGTGGGAATCACATTGGAGTCACGTGGGAATCATGTGGGAATCACGTGTAAATCACGTGGGAATCACGTGTGAATCACGTGTCAATCCCGTGGGAATCACGTGGGAATCACGTGGGAATCATGCGTCAATCACGTGGGAATCACATGGCAGTCACGTGGTAATAACATGGGAATCACGTGGTAATCACGTAGGAATCATGTGGGAATAACGTGTCAATCACGTGGGAATCATATGGTAATCACTTGTCAATCACGAGGGAATCATGTAGGAATCACGTGTCAATCACGTGGGCATCACATGCGTATCACACGGGAATCATTTGGGAATCACTTTTCAATCACGTTGGAATCACGTGGGAATCAATTTTGAATCACGTGGGAATCACGTGTCAATCACGTGGGAATCACGTGGGAATCACGTGTGTTCACGTGGGAATCACGTGACAATTATTTGGGAATCACGTGGGAATCACGTGTCAATCACGTGGGAATCACGTGGGAATCACGAGGAAATCACGTAGGAATCACACGGGAATCACGTGTCAATCACGATGGAATCACGTGGCACTCACGTTTCATTCACGTGGGAATCACATGTGAATCACGTGAGAATCTCGAGGACCTCACGTGTCAATCACGTGGGTATCACGTGGGAATCACGTAGGAATCACCTGTGAATCATGTAGGAATCACGTGGTAATCACGTGTCAATCACGTGGGAATCACGTCGGAGTCACGTGGGAATCACGTGTCAATCACGTGGGAATCATGTGGGAGTCACGTGTCAATCACGTGGGAATCACGTTGGAATCACGTGGGAATCACTTGGGAATCACGAGTCAATCACGTGTCAATCACGTGGGAATCACGTGGGAATCACGTGGGAATCATGTGTCAATGGCATGGAAATCATGTGGGAATCACGTGGGAATCACTTGGGAATCACATGTCAATCATGTGCGAATCACATGGGAATCATGTTTGAATCACGTGTCAATCTTGTGGGAATCACGTGTCATTCACGTGGAAATTACGTGGGAATCACGTGTCAATCACGTGGGAAACCCGTGTGAATCACGTGTCAATCACGTGGGAATCACTTGGGAATCACATGGGAATCGCGTGTCAATCACGTGGGAATCACGTGGGAATCACATGTCAATCACGTGGGAATCACGTGTCAATAACGTGGAAATCACATGGGAGTCACGTGGGAATTACGTGGGAATCACGTGGAAATCACGTAGGAATCACGTGGGAATAACGTGTCAATCACGTGGGTATCATGTGGGAATCACGTGTCAATCACGTGGGAATCACGTGTCAATCACGTGGGAATCATGTGGGAATGACGTGTCAATCACGTGGGCATCACGTGGGAATCACTGGGAATCACTTGTGAATCACGTGGGAATCACATGGGAATCACGTGTCAATCACGTGGGAATCACGTGGTAATCATGTGGGAATCAAGTTGGAATCCCGTGTCAATATCGTGGGAATCATGTGGGAACCACGTGTCAATCACGATGGAATTATGTGTGAATCACGTGGGAATCACGTGTCAATCATGTGGGAATCATGAGGGAATCACGTGTCAATCACGTGAGCATCACGAGGGCATCACGTGGGAATCATTTGGGAATCACGTGGGAATCACGGTGGAATCACGTGGGAATCACGTGTCAATCACGTGGGAATCACATGGCAATCACGTGGGAATGACATGGCAATCCCGTGGGAATCACGTGGGAATAAGGTGGGAATCACGTGTCAATAACGTGGGAATCACGTTGGAGTCACGTGGGAATCACGTGGGAATCACATGTCAATCACGGGGGAATCACGTGTGAATCACGTGTGAATCACGTGTCAGTCACGTGGGAATCACGTGGGAATCATGTGGGAATCATGTGGGAATCACGTATCAATCATGTGGGAATCACGTGGGAATCACGTGTCAATCACGTTGGAATCACGTGGGAACAACGTCGGAATCTCGTGCCAATCACGTGGGAATCACGTGGGAATCACGTGGGAATCACGTGGGAATCACGTGGGAATTACGTGGGAATCACGTGTCAATCACGTGGGAATCACGTGGGAATCACGTGGGAATCACGTGACAATCATTTGGGAACCACGTGGGAATCACGTGTCAATCACGTGGGAATCACGTGGGAATCACGTGGGAATCACGTGTCAATCACGTGTCAATCACGTGGGAATCACGTGGGAATCACGTGGGAATCCCGAGTCAATCACGGGGGAATCACGTGGGAATCACGTGGGAATCACGTGTCATTCACGTGGGAATCACGTGGGAATCACGAGTCAATCACGAGGGAGTCACGTGGGAATCACGTGTCAATCACGTGTCAATCACGTGGGAATCAAGTGGAAATCATGCATCAATCACGTGTCAATCACGTGGGAATCTCGGGGGAATCTCGTGGGAATCACGTGTCAATCACGTGGGAATAACGTGGGAAACACGTGTCAATCACTTGGGAATCACATGTGTATCACGTGATAATCACGTGGGAATCACGTGTAATTCACGTGGCAATCACGTGAGAATTACGTGGGAATCACGTGGGAATCAAGTGTCAATCACGTGGGAATCACGTGGAAAAAACTTGGGAATCACGTGTCAATCACGTGGGAATCACGAGGGAATCACGTGGGAATCATGTGGGAATCACGAGGGAATCACGTGTCAATCACGTGGGAATCATGTGGGAATTACGTGGGAATCACGTGTGGATCACGTGAAAATCATTTGGGAATCACGTCGGAATCACGTGTCGATCACGTGGGAATCACGTGGAAAAAACTTGGGAATCACGTGTCAATCACGTGGGAATCATGAGGGAATCACGTGTCAATCACGTGAGCATCACGAGGGCATCACGTGGGAATCATTTGGGAATCACGTGGGAATCACGGTGGAATCACGTGGGAATCACGTGTCAATCACGTGGGAATCACATGGCAATCACGTGGGAATGACATGGCAATCCCGTGGGAATCACGTGGGAATAAGGTGGGAATCACGTGTCAATAACGTGGGAATCACGTTGGAGTCACGTGGGAATCACGTGGGAATCACTTGTCAATCACGTGGGAATCACGTGGGAATCACGTGTCAATCCCGTGGGAATCACGTGGGAATCACGTAGGAATCAGGTGGGAATCACGTGGGAATCATGCGTCTATCACGTGGGAATCACATGGGAGTCACGTGGGAATCATGTGCGAGTCAATTAGGAATCACGTGGGAAGCACGTGCGAATCACGTGTCAATCACTTGGGAATCACATGGGAATCACGTGATAATCACGTGGGAATCACGTGTCAATCACGTGGGAATCACGTGAGAATCACATGGGAATCACGTGTCAATCATGTGGGAAGCACGTGGGAATCACGTGGGAATCACGTGTCAATCACCTGGGAATCACGTGTCAATCACGTGGGAATCACGTGGGAATCATGCGTCAATCACGTGGGAATCAAGTGGGAGTCAAGTAGAATCACGTGGGAATCACGTGGGTATCACGTGTCCATCACGTGGGAGTCATGTGGGAATCACGTGTCAATCACGTGGGAATCACGTGGGAATAAGGTGGGAATCACGTGTCAATCACGTGGGAATCTCGTGGGAATCACGTGGGATTCACGTGGGAATCACGTGTTAATGACGTGTCAATCATGTGAGAATCAAGTGGGAATCACGTGGAAATCACGTGTCAATCACGTGGGAATCACGTGGGCATCACGTGTCTATCACGTTGGAATCACGTGGGAATCACATGTCAATTACGTGGGAGTCACGTTGGAGTCACGTGGGAATCATGTGGGAATCACGTGTCAATCACGTGGGAATCACATGTCAATTACGTGGGAGTCACGTTGGAGTCACGTGGGAGTCACGAGGGAATCACGTATCAATCACGTGGGAATCACGTGGGAATCACGTGTCAATCCCATGGGAATCACGGGGGAATCTCGTAGGAATCACGTGGGAATCACGTGGGAATCATGCGTCAATCACGTGGGAATCACAGGGGAGTCACGTGGGAATAACGTGGGAATCACGTGGTAATCACGTAGGAATCAAGTGGGAATAACATGTCAATCACGTGGGAATCATGTGGGAATCACATGCCAATCACGAGGGAATCACGAAGGAATCACGTGTCAATCACGTGGGCATCACATGGGTATCACACGGGAATCATTTGGGAATCACTTGTCAATCACGTTGGAATCACGTGGGAATCACTTTTGAATCACGTGGGAATCACGTGTCAATCACGTGGGAAACATGTTTCAATCCCGTCGGAATCAGGTGGGAATCATGTGGGAATCACGTGGGAATCACGTGTCAATCACTTCGGAATCACGTGTCAATCAAGTGGGAATCACGTGTAAATCACGTGGGAATCACGTGTAAATCACAAGGGAATCACGTGTCAATCACTTGTCAATCACGTGGGAATCACGTGGGAATCACGTGTCAATCACGTGGGAATCACGAGGGCATCACGTGGGAATCATTTGGGAATCACGTGGGAATCACGGTGGAATCACGTGGGAATCACGTGTCAATCACGTGGGAATCACATGGCAATCACGTGGGAATGACATGGCAATCCCTTGGGAATCACGTGGGAATAAGGTGGGAATCACGTGTCAATAACGTGGGAATCACGTTGGAGTCACGTGGGAATCACGTGAGAATCACTTGTCAATCACGTGGGAATCACGTGGGAATCACGTGTCAATCCCGTGGGAATCACGTGGGAATCACGTAGGAATCAGGTGGGAATCACGTGGGAATCATGCGTCTATCACGTGGGAATCACATGGGAGTCACGTGGGAATCACGTGGGAGTCAATTAGAAATCACATGGGAAGCACGTGCGAATCACGTGTCAATCACTTGGGAATCACATGGGAATCACGTGATAATCACGTGGGAATCACGTGTCAATCACGTGGGAATCACGTGAGAATCACATGGGAATCACGTGTCAATCATGTGGGAAGCACGTGGGAATCACGTGGGAATCACGTGTCAATCACCTGGGAATCACGTGTCAATCACGTGGGAATCACGTGGGAATCATGCGTCAATCACGTGGGAATCAAGTGGGAGTCAAGTAGAATCACGTGGGAATCACGTGGGAATCACGTGGGTATCACGTGTCCATCACGTGGGAGTCATGTGGGAATCACGTGTCAATCACGTGGGAATCACGTGGGAATAAGGTGGGAATCACGTGTCAATCACGTGGGAATCACGTGGGAATCACGTGGGATTCACGTGGGAATCACGTGTTAATGACGTGTCAATCATGTGAGAATCAAGTGGGAATCACGTGGAAATCACGTGTCAATCACGTGGGAATCACGTGGGCATCACGTGTCTATCACGTTGGAATCACGTGGGAATCACATGTCAATTACGTGGGAGTCACGTTGGAGTCACGTTGGAATCACGTGGGAATCACGTTTCAATCACGTGGGAATCACATGTCAATTACGTGGGAGTCACGTTGGAGTCACGTGGGAGTCACGAGGGAATCACGTATCAATCTCGTGGGAATCACGTGGGAATCACGTGTCAATCCCATGGGAATCACGGGGGAATCTCGTAGGAATCACGTGGGAATCACGTGGGAATCATGCGTCAATCACGTGGGAATCACAGGGGAGTCACGTGGGAATAACGTGGGAATCACGTGGTAATCACGTAGGAATCACGTGGGAATAACATGTCAATCACGTGGGAATCATGTGGGAATCACATGCCAATCACGAGGGAATCACGAAGGAATCACGTGTCAATCACGTGGGCATCACATGGGTATCACACGGGAATCACTTGGGAATCACTTGTCAATCACGTTGGAATCACGTGGGAATCACTTTTGAATCACGTGGGAATCACGTGTCAATCACGTGGGAAACATGTTTCAATCCCGTCGGAATCAGGTGGGAATCATGTGGGAATCACGTGGGAATCACGTGTCAATCACTTCGGAATCACGTGTCAATCAAGTGGGAATCACGTGTAAATCACGTGGGAATCACGTGTAAATCACAAGGGAATCACGTGTCAATCACTTGTCAATCACGTGGGAATCACGTGGGAATCACGTGTTAATCACGTGGGAATCACGTGTCAATCACGAGGGAATCACATGGGAATCACGTGGGAATCACGTGGGAATCACGTGTCAATCACGTGGGAATCACGTGGGAATCACGTGTCAATTACGTGGGAATCACGTGGGAATCACGTGGGTATCACGTGTCAATCATGTGGGAGTCCGTAGGAGTCACGTGGGAATCACATGGGAATCACGTGGTAATCACGTGGGAATCACGTTGGAATCACATGTCAATATCGTGGGAATCATGTGGGAATCACGTGTCAATCATGATGGAATTACGTGTGAATAACGTGGGAATCACGTGTCAATCACGTGGGAATCATGTGGGAATCAAGAGGTAATCATGCCTCAATCACGTGGGAATCACGTGGGAGTTACGTGGGAATCACATGGGAATCACGTGGTAATCACGTGGGAATCACGTTGGAATCACATATCAATATCGTGGGAATCATGTGGGAATCACGTGTCAATCATGATGGAATTATGTGTGAATAACGTGGGAATCACGTGTCAATCACGTGGGAATCATGTGGGAATCACCTGTCAATCACGTGGGAATCACGTGGGAATCACGTGGGAATCACGTGGGAATCCCGAGTCAATCACGGGGGAATCACGTGGGAATCACGTGGGAATCACGTGTCAATCACGAGGGAATCTCGTGGGAATCACGTGTCAATCACGTGGGAATAACGTGGGAATCACCTGTCAATCACTTGGGAATCATGTGGGAATCACGTGTCAATCACGTGGGAATCACGTGGGAATAACGTGGGAATCACGTGTCAATCAGGAGGGAATCACGTGGGAATCACGTGGGAATCACGTGTTAATCACGTGGGAATCACGTGGGAATAACGTGGGAATCACGTGTCAATCAGGAGGGAATCACGTGGGAATCACGTGGGAATCACGTGTCAATCACGTGGGAATCAAGTGGGAATAACGTGGGTATCACGTGTCAATGAGGTGGGAATCAAATTGGAATCATGTGGGAATCACGTGTCAATCACGTGGGAATCATGTGGGAATTACGTGACAATCACGAGTTAATCACGTGGGAATCACGTGGAAATCACATTAAATCATGTGGGCATCACGTGGGCATCACATGGGAATAATTTAGGAATCACGTGGGAATCACGTGTGAATCACGTTGGAATCATGCGTCAATCACGTGGGAATCACATGGGAGTCACGTGGGATTCACGTGGTTATCACGTTACAATCATGTGGGAATTACGTGTCAATCATGTGGGAATCACGTAGGAATCACGTGTCATTCATGTGGGAAACACGTGGGAATCACATGGGAATCACGTGGTAGTCACATCTCAATCACGTGTGAATCACGAGGGAATCACGTGTCAATCATGTGGGAATCACTTGGGAATCACAGGGTAATCACCTGTCATTCACGTGGGAATCATGTGGGCATCACGTGGGAATCATGTGGGAATCAGGTGTCAATCACGTGGGAATCACTTGGGAAACAAGTGGGAATCACGTGTCAATCACTTGGGAATCACGGGACAATCATGTGGGAATCACGTGGAATCATGCATCAATAATGTGGAATCACGTGGGAATCACGTGGGAATCACGTGGGAATCACGTGGGAATCACGAGTCAATCACGTGGGAATCACGTGGGAATCACGGCTAATTCACATGGATATCAAATGGGAATCTCGTGTCAATCAAGTTGGAATCACGTAGGAATGACGTGTCAATCACGTGGGCGTCATGTGGGAATCGTTTGGGAATCACGTGTGAATCACATGGGAATCACGAGGGAATGAGGTGTCAATCACGTGGGAATCACGTGGGAATCATGTGGGAATCACGTGTCAATCACGTAGGAATCACGTATCAATCACATGGGAATCACTTGGGAATCACGTGCCAATCACGTGTCAATCACGTGGGAATCACGTGTCAATCACGTGGGAGTCACGTGGATATCACGTGGGAATCCCGTGGAAATCACGGGGGAATCACGTGTCAATCACGAGGGAATCACGTGGGAATCACGTGGGAATCACGTGGGAATCACGTGTCAATCACGAGGGAATCACGTGGTAATCACGTGGGAATCATGTGGGATCACGTGGGAATCACGTGACAATCATTTGTGAATCACGTGGTAATCACGTGTAAATCACGTGGGAATCACGTGGGAATCACAAGGAAATCACGTGTCATTCACGTGGGAATCACGTGTCAATCACGATGGAATCACTTGGGAATCACGTGTCAATCACGGGGGAATCACGTGGTAATCACGTGTAAATCACGTGGGAATCACGTAGGAATCACAAGGAAATCACGTGTCAATCACAAGGAAATCACGTGTCAATCACGTGGGAAACACGTGTCAATCACTTGGGAATCACGTGGGAATCACGTGTCAATCACGGGGGAATCACGTGTGAATCACGTGTGAATCACGTGTCAATCACGTGGGAATCACGTGGGAATCACGTGGGAATCACGTGGGAATCACGTGGGAATTACGTGGGAATCATGTGGGAATGACGTGGGAATCACGTGGGAATCACGTGACAATCATTTGGGAATCACGTGGGAATCACGTGGGAATTACGTGGGAATCACGTGGGAATTACGTGGGAATCACGTGGGAATCACGTGTCAATCACGTGTCAATCACGTGGGAATCACGTGGGAATCACGTGGGAATCCCGAGTCAATCACGGGGGAATCACGTGGGAATCACGTGGGAATCACGTGGGAATCCCGAGTCAATCACGGGGGAATCACGTGGGAATCACGGGGGAATCACGTGTCAATCATGTGGGAATCTCGTGGGAATCACGTGTCAATCACGTGGGAATAACGTGGAAATCACGTGTCAATCACTTGGGAATCATGTGGGCATCACGTGGAAAGCACGTGGAAAACACGTGTCAATCACTTGGGAATCACATGGGTATGACGTGATAATCACGTGGGAATCAAGTGTAATTCACGTGGCAATCACGTGAGAATTACGTGGGAATCACGTGGGAATCACGTTTCAATCACATGGGAATCACGTGGGAATCATGCGTCCATCACGTGGGAATCACGTGGGAATCACGTGGGAATCACGTGTCAATCACGTGGGAATCACGTGGGAATAACGTGGGAATCACGTGTCAATCAGGAGGGAATCACGTGGGAATCACGTGGGAATCACGTGTCAATCACGTGGGAATCAAGTGGGAATAACGTGGGTATCACGTGTCAATGAGGTGGGAATCAAATGGGAATCACGTGGGAATCACGTGTCAATCACGTGGGAATCATGTGGGAATTACGTGACAATCACGAGTTAACAACGTGGGAATCACGTGGAAATCACATTAAATCACGTGGGCATCACGTGGGCATCACATGGGAATCATTTAGGAATCACGTGGTAATCACGTGTGAATCACGTTGGAATCATGCGTCAATCACGTGGGAATCACATGGGAGTCACTTGGGATTCACGTGGTAATCACGTTACAATCATGAGGGAATTACGTGTCAATCATGTGGGAATCACGTAGGAATCACGTGTCATTCATGTGGGAAACACGTGGGAATCACATGGGAATCACGTGGTAGTCACATCTCAATCACGTGTGAATCACGAGGGAATCACGTGTCAATCACATGGGAATCACCTGGGAATCACAGGGTAATCACCTGTCATTCACGTGGGAATCATGTGGGCATCACGTAGGAATCATGTGGGAATCAGGTGTCAATCACGTGGGAATCACTTGGGAAACATGTGGGAATCACGTGTCAATCACTTGGGAATCACGGGTCAATCATGTGGGAATCACGTGGAATCAGGCATCAATAATGTGGGAATCACGTGGGAATCACGTGGGAATCACGTGGGAATCACGTGGGAATCACGAGTCAATCACGTGGGAATCACGTGGGAATCACGGCTAATTCACATGGATATCAAATGGGAATCTCGTGTCAATCAAGTTGGAATCACGTAGGAATGACGTGTCAATCACGTGGGCGTCACGTGGGAATCGTTTGGGAATCACGTGGGAACCATGTGGGAATCACGAGGGAATGAGGTGTCAATCACGTGGGAATCACGTGGGAATCATGTGGGAATGACGTGTCAATCCCATGGGTATCACATGGGAATCACGTGGGAATCATGTGGGAATCACGTGTCAATCACATAGGAATCACGTATCAATCACGTGGGAATCACTTGGGAATCACGTGCCAATCACGAGTCAATCACGTGGGAATCACGTGGGAATCACGTGTCAATCACGTGGGAGTCTCGTGGATATCACGTGGGAATCCCGTGGAAATCACGGGGGAATCACGTGTCAATCACGAGGGAATCACGTGTGAATCACGTGGGAATCAAGTGGGAATCACGTGTAAATCACGTGGGAATCACGTGGGAATCACGTGTCAATCATGTGTCAATCACGTGGGAATCACGTGTCAATATGTGTCAATCACGTGGTAATCACGTGGGAATCACGTGGGATCACGTGGGAATCACGTGACAATCATTTGTGAATCACGTGGTAATCACGTGTAAATCACGTGGGAATCACGTGGGAATCACAAGGAAATCACGTGGCATTCACGTGGGAATCACGTGTCAATCACGATGGAATCACTTGGGAATCACGTGTCAATCACGGGGGAATCACGTGGTAATCACGTGTAAATCACGTGGGAATCACGTGGGAATCACAAGGAAATCACGTGTCAATCACAAGGAAATCACGTGTCAATCACGTGGGAAACACGTGTCAATCACTTGGGAATCACGTGGGAATCACGTGTCAATCACGGGGGAATCACGTGTGAATCACGTGTGGATCACGTGTCAATCACGTGGGAATCACGTGGGAATCATGTGGGAATCACGTGGGAATCACGTGTCAATCATGTGGGAATCACGTGGGAATCACGTGTCAATCAGGTGGGAATCAAGTGGGAATCAGGTCGGAATCTCGTGCCAATCACGTGGGAATCACGTGGGAATCACGTGGGAATCACGTGGGAATCACGTGGGAATCACGTGACAAACATTTGGGAATCACGTGGGAATCAGTTGTCAATCACGTGGGAATCACGTGGGAATCACGTGGGAATCACGTGTCAATCACGTGTCAATCATGTGGGAATCACGTGGGAATCACATGGGAATCCCGAGTCAATCACGGGGGAATCACGTGGGAATCACGTGGGAATCACGTGGGAATCACGAGTCAATCACGAGGGAGTCACGTGGGAATCACGTGGGAATCCCGTGGAAATCACGTGGGAATCACTTGTCAATCACGAGTGAATCACGTGGGAATCACGTGTCAATCACGTGTCAATCACGTGGGAATCAACTGGACATCATGCATCAATCACGTGTCAATCACGTGGGAATCTCGGGGGAATAACGTGGGAATCACGTGTCAATCACTTGGGAATCACGTGGGAATCACGTGGAAAGCACGTGGGAAACACGTGTCAATCACTTGGGAATCACATGTGTATCACGTGATAATCACGTGGGAATCACGTGTAATTCACGTGGCAATCACGTGAGAATTACGTGGGAATCACGTGGGAATCAAGTGTGAATCACGTGGGAATCACGTGGGAAAAACTTGGGAATCACGTGTGAATCACTTGGGAATCACGAGGGAATCACGTGGGAATCATGTGGGAATCACGAGTGAATCACGTGTCAATCACGTGGTAATCATGTGGGAATTACGTGGGAATCACGTGTGGATCACGTGACAATCATTTGGGAATCACGTCGGAATCATGTGTCAATCATGTGGGAATCACTTGGGAATCACGTGTCAATCACGTGGGAATCATGTGGGAATTACGTGTCAATCATGTGGGAATCACGTTGGAATCATCTGGGAATCACGTGGGAATGACGTGAAAATCATTAGGGAATGACGTGGGAATCACGTGTCAATCACGGGGGAATCACGTGTGAATCACGTGTGAATCACGTGTCAATCACGTGGGAATCACGTGGGAATCATGTGAGAATCACGTGGGAATCACCTGTCAATCATGTGGGAATCACGTGGGAATCACGTGTCAATCACGTGGGAATCATGGCGGAATCTCGTGCCAATCACGTGGGAATCACGTGGGAATCACGTGGGAATTACGTGGGAATCACGTGTCAATCACGTGGGAATCACGTGGGAATCACGTGACAATCATTTGGGAATCACGTGGGAATCAGGTGTCAATCACGTGGGAATCACGTGGGAATCACGTGGGAATCACGTGGGAATCACGTGTCAATCACGCGTCAATCACGTGGGAATCACGTGGGAATCTCGTGGGAATCCCGAGTCAATCACGTGGGAATCACGTGGGAATCACGTGGGAATCACGTATCATTCACGTGGGAATCACGTGGGAATCACGATTCAATCACGAGGGAGTCACGTGGGAATCACGTGGGAATCCCGTGGAAATCACGTGGGAATCACTTGTCAATCACGAGGGAATCTCGTGGGAATCACGTGTCAATCACGTGGGAATCACGTGGGAATCAAGTGGGAATCATGCTTCAATCTCGTGTGAATCACATGGGAGTCAAGTTGGAATAATGTGGGAATCACGTGGTAATCACGTGGGAATCAAGTGGTAATCACGTGTCAATCACGAGGGAATCATGAGGTAATCACGTTGGAATCACGAGTCAATCACTTGGGAATCACTTGGGAATCACGTAGGAATCACGTATCATTCACGTGGGAATCACGTATCAATCACGTGGGAATCACGTGGGAATCATGTGGGAATTACATGTCAATCATGTGGGAATCACGTGGGAATCACGTGTCAATCATGTGGGAATCACTTGGGAATCACATATCAATCACGTGGGAATCACGTGGGAATCACATTTAATCACGTGGAAATCACATGGGAATCTCGTGGGAATGACGTGTCAATCGCGTGGGCATCACGTGGGAATCATTTGGGAATCATGTGTCAATCACGTTGGAATCATATGGGAATCACGTGGGTATCACGTGGGAATAACGTGTCAATCACGTGGGAATCACGTGGGAATCACGTGGAAATCACGTGGAAATCACATGGGAATCTCGTGGGAATGACGTGTCAATCAAGTGGGAATCACGAAGGAATCACATGTAAATCACGTGGGAATCACGTGGGAATCACGTGTCAATCACGTGGGAATCATGTGGGAATCACGTGGGAATGACGTGAGAATCACGTGACAATCATTTGGGAATCACCTGGAAATCACGTGTTAATCACGTGGGAATCACGTGGGAATCACGTAGGAATCACGTGGGATTCACGTGGGAATGTCGTGTCAATCATGTGGGAATCACGGGGGAATCACGTGGGAATCACGTGTCAATCACGTGGGTATCACGTGGGAATCAGGTGGGAATATCGTGTGAATCACGTGGGAATCACGTGTCATTCACATGGGAATTACGTGGGAATCACGTAGGAATCACGTGTCAATCACGTGGGAATCTCGTGGGAAACACGTGTCAATCACGTGGGAATAACGTGGGAATCACGTGTCAATCACTTGGGAATCATGTGGGAATCACGTGGAAAGCACGTGGAAAACACGTGTCAATCACTTGGGAATCACATGGGTATCACGTGATAATCACGTGGGAATCAAGTGTAATTCACGTGGCAATCACGTGAGAATTACGTGGGAATCACGTGGGAATCACGTTTCAATCACATGGGAATCACGTGGGAATCATGCGTCAATCACGTGGGAATCACGTGGGAATCACGTGGGAATAACGGGGGAATCACGTGTCAATCACGTGGAAATCACGTGGGAATCACGTGTCAATGAGGTGGGAATCAAATGGGAATCACGTGGGAATCACGTGTCAATCACGTGGGAATCATGTGGGATTTACATGACAATCACGAATTAATCACGTGGGAATCACGTGGAAATCACATTAAATCACGTGGGCATCACGTGGGCATCACATGGGAATCATTTAGGAATCACGTGGGAATCACGTGTGAATCACGTTGGAATCATGCGTCCATCACGTGGGAATCACATGGGAGTCACGTGGGATTCACGTGGTAATCACGTTACAAACATGTGGGAATTACGTGTCAATCATGTGGGAATCACGTAGGAATCACGTGTCATTCATGTGGGAAACACGTGGGAATCACATGGGAATCACGTGGTAGTCACATCTCAATCACGTGTGAATCACGAGGGAATCACGTGTCAATCACGTGGGAATCACTTGGGAATCACAGGGTAATCACCTGTCATTCACGTGGGAATCATGTGGGCATCACGTGGGAATCATGTGGGAATCAGGTGTCAATCACGTAGGAATCACTTGGGAAACAAGTGGGAATCACGTGTCAATCACTTGGGAATCACGGGTCAATCATGTGGGAATCACGTGGAATCATGCATCAATAATGTGGGAATCACGTGGGAATCACGAGTCAATCACGTGTGAATCACGTGGGAATCACGGCTAATTCACATGGATATCAAATGGGAATATCGTGTCAATCAAGTTGGAATCACGAAGGAATGACGTGTCAATCACGTGGGCGTCACGTGGGAATCGTTTGGGAATCACGTGGGAATCACGTGGGAATCACGAGGGAATGAGGTGTCAATCACGTGGGAATCACGTGGGAATCATGTGGGAATCACGTGTCAATCACGTAGGAATCACGTATCAAACACGTGGGAATCACTTGGGAATCACGTGCCAATCACGAGTCAATCACGTGGGAATCACGTGGGAATCACGTGTCAATCACGTGGGAGTCACGTGGATATCACGTGGGCATCCCGTGGAAATCACGGGGGAATCACGTGTCAATCATGAGGGAATGACGTGGGAATCACGTGGGAATCACGTGTAAATCACGTGGGAATCAAGTGGGAATCACGTGTAAATCACGTGGGAATCACGTGGGAATCACGTGTCAATCATGTGTCAATCACGTGGTAATCACGTGGGAATCACGTGGGATCACGTGGGAATCACGTGACAATCATTTGTGAATCACGTGGTAATCACGTGTAAATCACGTGGGAATCACGTGGGAATCACAAGGAAATCACGTGTCATTCACGTGGGAATCACGTGTCAATCACGATGGAATCACTTGGGAATCACGTGTCAATCACGGGGGAATCACGGGGTAATCACGTGTAAATCACGTGGGAATCACAAGGAAATCACGTGTCAATCACAAGGAAATCACGTGTCAATCACGTGGGAAACACGTGTCAATCACTTGGGAATCACGTGGGAATCACGTGTCAATCACGGGGGAATCACGTGTGAATCACGTGTGAATCACGTGTCAATCACGTGGGAATCACGTGGGAATCATGTGGGAATCACGTGGGAATCACGTGTCAATCATGTGGGAATCACGTGGGAATCAAGTGTCAATCACGTGGGAATCACGTGGGAATCACGTCGGAATCTCGTGCCAATCACGTGGGAATCACGTGGGAATCACGTGGGAATCACGTGGAAATCACGTGGGAATTACGTGGGAATCACGTGTCAATCACGTGGGAATCACGTGGGAATCACGTGGGAATCATGTGGCAATCATTTGGGAATCACGTGGGAATCAGGTGTCAATCACGTGGGAATCACGTGGGAATCACGTGGGAATCACGTGTCAATCACGTGGGAATCACGTGGGAATCACGTGGGAATCCCGAGTCAATCACGGGGGAATCACGTGGGAATCACGTGGGAATCACGTGGGTATCCCGAGTCAATCACGGGGGAATCACGTGTCAATCACGTGGGAATAACGTGGGAATCACCTGTCAATCACTTGGGAATCATGTGGGAATCACGTGGAAAGCACGTGGAAAACACGTGTCAATCACTTGGGAATCACATGGGTATCACGTGATAATCACGTGGGAATCAAGTGTAATTCACGTGACAATCACGTGAGAATTATGTGGGAATCACGTGGGAATCACGTTTCAATCACATGGGAATCACGAGGGAATCATGCGTCAATCACGTGGGAATCACGTGGGAATCACGTGGGAATCACGTGTCAATCACGTGGGAATCACGTGGGAATAACGTGGGAATCACGTGTCAATCAGGAGGGAATCACGTGGGAATCACGTGGGAATCACGTGTCAATCACGTGGGAATCAAGTGGGAATAACGTGGGTATCACGTGTCAATGAGGTGGGAATCAAATGGGAATCACGTGGGAATCACGTGTCAATCACGTGGGAATCATGTGGGAATTACGTGACAATCACGAGTTAATCACGTGGGAATCACGTGGAAATCACATTAAATCACGTGGGTATCACGTGGGCATCACATGGGAATCTTTTAGGAATGACGTGGGAATCACGTGTGAATCACGTTGGAATCATGCGTCAATCACGTGGGAGTCACATGGGAGTCACGTGGGATTAACGTGGTAATCACGTTACAATCATGTGGGAATTACGTGTCAATCATGTGGGAATCACGTAGGAATCACGTGTCATTCATGTGGGAAACACGTGGGAATCACATGGGAATCACGTGGTAGTCACATCTCAATCACGTGTGAATCACGAGGGAATCACGTGTCAGTCATGTGGGAATCACTTGGGAATCACAGGGTAATCACCTGTCATTCACGTGGGAATCATGTGGGCATCACGTGGGAATCATGTGGGAATCAGGTGTCAATCACGTGGGAATCACTTGGGAAACAAGTGGGAATCACGTGTCAATCACTTGGGAATCACGGGACAATCATGTGGGAATCACGTGGAATCATGCATCAATAATGTGGAATCACGTGGGAATCACGTGGGAATCACGTGGGAATCACGTGGGAATCACGAGTCAATCACGTGGGAATCACGTGGGAATCACGGCTAATTCACATGGATATCAAATGGGAATCTCGTGTCAATTAGTTGGAATCACGTAGGAATGACGTGTCAATCACGTGGGCGTCACGTGGGAATCGTTTGGGAATCACGTGGGAATCACGTGGGAATCACCAGGGAATGAGGTGTCAATCACGTGGGAATCACGTGGGAATCATGTGGGAATGACGTGTCAATCCCATGGGTATCATATGGGAATCACGTGGGAATCATGTGGGAATCACGTGTCAATCACGTAGGAATCACGTATCAATCACATGGGAATCACTTGGGAATCACGTGCCAATCACGAGTCAATCACGTGGGAATCACGTGTCAATCACGTGGGAGTTACGTGGATATCACGTGGGAATCCCGTGGAAATCACGGGGGAATCACGTGTCAATCACGAGGGAATCACGTGGGAATCACGTGGGAATCACGTAGGAATCAAGTGGGAATCACGTGGGAATCACGTGGGAATCACGTGTCAATCATGTGTCAATCACGTGGTAATCACGTGGGAATCACGTGGGATCACGTGGGAATCACGTTACAATCATTTGTGAATCACGTGGTAATCACGTGTAAATCACGTGGGAATCACGTGGGAATCACAAGGAAATCACGTGTCATTCACGTGGGAATCACGTGTCAACCACGATGGAATCACTTGGGAATCACGTGTCAATCACGGGGGAATCACGTGGTAATCACGTGTAAATCACGTGGGAATCACGTGGGAATCACAAAGAAATCACGTGTCAATCACAAGGAAATCACGTGTCAATCACGTGGGAAACACGTGTCAATCACTTGGGAATCACGTGGGAATCACGTGTCAATCACGGGGGAATCACGTGTGAATCACGTGGGAATCACGTGACAATCATTTGGGAATCACGTGGGAATCAGGTGTCAATCACGTGGGAATCACGTGGGAATCACGTGGGAATCACGTGTCAATCACGTGTCAATCACGTGGGAATCACGTGGGAATCAAGTGGGAATCCCGAGTCAATAACGGGGGAATCACGTGGGAATCACGTGGGAATCACGTGTCATTCACGTGGGAATCACGTGGGAATCACGAGTCAATCACGAGGGAGTCACGTGGGAATCACGTGGGAATCCCGTGGAAATCACGTGGGAATCACTTGTCAATCACGAGTGAATCACCTGGGAATCACGTGTCAATCACGTGTCAATAACGTGGGAATCAAGTGGAAATCATGCATCAATCACGTGTCAATCACGTGGGAATCTCGGGGGAATCTCGTGGGAATCACGTGTCAATCACGTGGGAATAAATTGGGAATCACGTTTCAATCACTTGGGAATCACGTGGGAATCACGTGGAAAGCACGTGGGAAACACGTGTCAATCACTTGGGAATCACATGTGTATCACGTGATAATCACGTGGGAATCACGTGTAATTCACGTGGCAATCACGTGAGAATTACGTGGGAATCACGTGGGAATGAAGTGTCAATCACGTGGGAATCACGTGGGAAAAACTTGGGAATCACGTGTCAATCACGTGGGAATCACGAGGGAATCACGTGGGAATCATGTGGGAATCACGAGGGAATCACGTGTCAATCACGTGGGAATCATGTGGGAATTACGTGGGAATCACGTGTGGATCACGTGACAATCATTTGGGAATCACGTCGGAATCACGTGTCAATCAGGTGGGAATCACGTGGGAATCACGTGGGAATCATGTGGGAATTACGTGGGAATCACGTGTGGATCACGTGGGAATCATTTAGGAATCACGTTGCAATCACGTGTGAATCACGTTGGAATCATGCGTCAATCACGTGGGAATCACATGGGAGTCACGTGGGATTCACGTGGTAATCACGTGGCAATCATGTGGGAATTACGTGTCAATCACGTGGGAATCACGTAAGAATCACGTGTCATTCATGTGGGAATAACGTGGGATTCACATGGGAATCACGTGGTAATCACATCTCATTCACGTGTGAATCACCAGGGAATCACATGGTAATCACGTGTCATTCACGTGGGAATCACGTGGGCATCACGTGGGAATGATGTGGGAATCAGGTGTCAATCACGTGGGAATCACAAGGGAAACAAGTGGGAATCACGTGTCAATCACTTGGGAAAAACGTGTGAGTCACGTGGGAATCACATGGGAATCACGTGTCAATCATGTGGGAATCACGTGGAATCATGCATCAATAATGTGGGAATCATGTGGGAATCACGTGGGAATCACGTGGGAATCACGAGTCAATCACGTGGGAATCACGTGGTAATCACGTCTAATTCACGTGGATATCAAATGGGAATCTCGTGTCAATCAAGTTGGAATCACGTAGGAATGACGTGCCAATCACGTGGGCGTCACGTGGGAATCGTTTGGGAATCACGTGGGAATCACGTGGGAATCACGAGGGAATGAGGTGTCAATCACGTGGGAATCACGTGGGAATCATGTGGGAATGCCGTGTCAATCCCATGGGTATCACATGGGAATCACGTGGGAATAACGTGTCAATCCCATGGGTATCACATGGGAATCACGTGGGAATCATGTGGGAATCACGTGTCATTCACGTAGGAATCACGTATCAATCACGTGGGAATCACTTGGGAATCACGTGCCAATCACGAGTCAATCACTTGGGAATCACGTGTCAATCACGTGGGAGTCACGTGGATATCACGTGGGAATCCCGTGGAAATCACGGGGGAATAACGTGTCAATCACGAGGGAATGACGTGGGAATCACGTGGGAATCACGTGTAAATCACGTGGGAATCAAGTGGGAATCACGTGTAAATCACGTGGGAATCACGTGTCAATCATGTGTCAATCACGTGGTAATCACGTGGGAATCACGTGGGATCACGTGGGAATCACGTGACAATCATTTGTGAATCACGTGGTAATCACGTGTAAATCACGTGGGAATCACGTGGGAATCACAAGGAAATCACTTTTCATTCACGTGGGAATCACGTGTCAATCACGTTGGAATCACTTGGGAATCACGTGTCAATCACGGGGGAATCACGTGGTAATCACGTGTAAATGACGTGGGAATCACGTGGGAATCACAAGGAAATCACGTGTCAATCACAAGGAAATCACGTGTCAATCACGTGGGAAACACGTGTCAATCACTTGGGAATCACGTGGGAATCACGTGTCATTCACGGGGGAATCACGTGTGAATCACGTGTGAATCACGTGTCAATCACGTGGGAATCACGTGGGAATCATGTGGGAATCACGTGGGAATCACGTGTCAATCATGTGGGAATCACCTGGGAATCACGTGTCAATCACGTGGGAATCACGTGGGAATCACGTCGGAATCTCGTGCCAATCACGTGGGAATCACGTGGGAATCACGTGGGAATCACTTGACAATCATTTGGGAATCACGTGGGAATCAGGTGTCAATCACGTGGGAATCACGTGGGAATCACGTGTCAATCACGTGTCAATCACGTGGGAATCACGTGGGTATCACGTGGGAATCCCGAGTCAATCACGGGGGAATCACGTGGGAATCACGTGGGAATCCCGAGTCAATCACGGGGGAATCACGTGGGAATCACGTGGGAATCACGTGTCAATCACGTGGGAATCTCGTGGGAATCACGTGTCAATCACGTGGGAATAACATGGGAATCACGTGTCAATCACTTGGGAATCATGTGGGAATCACGTGGAAAGCACGTGGAAAACACGTGTCAATCACTTGGGAATCACATGGGTATCACGTGATAATCACGTGGGAATCAAGTGTAATTCACGTGGCAATCACGTGAGAATTACGTGGGAATCACGTGGGAATCACGTTTCAATCACATGGGAATCACGTGGGAATCATGCGTCAATCACGTGGGAATCACGTGGGAATCACGTGGGAATCACGTGTCAATCACGTGGGAATCACGTGGGAATAACGTGGGAATCATGTGTCAATCAGGAGGGAATCACGTGGGAATCACGTGGGAATCACGTGTCAATCACGTGGGAATCAAGTGGGAATAATGTGGGTATCAAGTGTCAATGAGGTGGGAATCAAATGGGAATCACGTGGGAATCACGTGTCAATCATGTGGGAATCATGTGGGAATTACGTGACAATCACGAGTTAGTCACGTGGGAATCACGTGGAAATCACATTAAATCACGTGGGCATCACGTGGGCATCACATGGGAATCATTTAGGAATCACGTGGGAATCACGTGTGAATCAGGTTGGAATCATGCGTCAATCACGTGGGAATCACATGGGAGTCACGTGGGATTCACGTGGTAATCACGTTACAATCATGTGGGAATTACGTGTCAATCATGTGGGAATCACGTAGGAATCACATGTCATTCATGTGGGAAACACGTGGGAAACACATGGGAATCACGTGGTAGTCACATCTCAATCACGTGTGAATCACGAGGGAATCACGTGTCAATCACGTGGGAATCACCTGGGAATCACAGGGTAATCACCTGTCAATCACGTGGGAATCATGTGGGCATCACGTGGGAATCATGTGGGAATCAGGTGTCAATCACGTGGGAATCACTTGGGAAACAAGTGGGAATCACGTGTCAATCACTTGGGAATCACGGGTCAATCATGTGGGAATCACGTGGAATCATGCATCAATAATGTGGGAATCACGTGGGAATCATGTGGGAATCACGTGGGAATCACGTGGGAATCATGTGGGAATGACGTGTCAATCCCATGGGTATCACATGGGAATCACGTGGGAATCATGTGGGAATCACGTGTCAAGCACGTAGGAATCACGTATCAATCACGTGGGAATCACGTGGGAATCACGTGTCAATCACGTGGGAATCAAGAGGGAATCACGTGTAAATCACGTGGGAATCACGTGGGAATCACGTGTCAATCATGTGTCAATCACGTGGTAATCACGTGGGAATCACGTGGGATCACGTGGGAATCACGTGACAATCATTTGTGAATCATGTGGTAATCACGTGGGAATCACGTGGGAATCACAAGGAAATCACGTGTCATTCACGTGGGAATCACGTGTCAATCACGATGGAATCACTTGGGAATCACGTGTCAATCACGGGGGAATCACATGGTAATCACGTGTAAATCACGTGCGAATCACGTGGGAATCACAAGGAAATCACGTGTCAATCACAAGGAAATCACGTGTCAATCTTGTGGGATACACGTGTCAATCACTTGGGAATCACGTGGGAATCACGTGTTAATCACGGGGGAATCACGTGTGAATCACGTGTGAATCACGTGTCAGTCACGTGGGAATCACGTGGGAATCATGTGGGAATCACGTGGGAATCACGTATCAATCATGTGGGAATCACGTGGGAATCACGTGTCAATCACGTGGGAATCACGTGGGAACAACGTCGGAATCTCGTGCCAATCACGTGGGAATCACGTGGGAATCACGTGGGAATCACGTGGGAATTACGTGGGAATCACGTGTCAATCACGTGGGAATCACGTGGGAATCACGTGGGAATCACATGACAATCATTTGGGAAGCACGTGGGAATCACGTGTCAATCACATGGGAATCACGTGGGAATCACGTGGGAATCACGTGTCAATCACGTGTCAATCACGTGGGAATCACGTGGGAATCACGTGGGAATCCCGAGTCAATCACGGGGGAATCACGTGGGAATCACGTGGGAATCACGTGTCATTCACGTGGGAATCACGTGGGAATCACGAGTCAATCACGAGGGAGTCACGTGGGAATCACGTGTCAATCACGTGTCAATCACGTGGGAATCAAGTGGAAATCATGCATCAATCACGTGTCAATCACGTGGGAATCTCGGGGGAATCGCGTGGGAATCACGTGTCAATCACGTGGGAATAACGTGGGAATCACGTTTCAATCACTTGGGAATCACGTGGGAATCACGTGGAACGCACATGGGAAACACGTGTCAATCACTTGGGAATCACATGTGTATCACGTGATAATCACGTGGGAATCACGGGTAATTCACGTGGCAATCACGTGAGAATTACGTGGGAATCACGTGGGAATCAAGTGTCAATCAAGTGGGAATCACGTGGAAAAAATTTGGGAATCACGTGTCAATCACGTGGGAATCACGAGGGAATCACGTGGGAATCATGTGGGAATCACCAGGGAATCACGTGTCAATCACGTGGGAATCATGTGGGAATTACGTGGGCATCACGTGTGGATCACGTGAAAATCATTTGGGAATCACGTCGGATCACGTGTCAATCACGTGGGAATCACGTGGGAATCACGTGTCAATCACGTGGGAATCATGTGGGAATTACGTGGGAATCACGTGTGGATCACGTGGGAATCATTTATGAATCACGTTGGAATCACATGTGAATCACGTTGGAATCATGCGTCAATCACGTGGGAATCACATGGGAGTCACGTGGGATTCAAGTGGTACTCACGTGGCAATCATGTGGGAATTACGTGTCAATCACGTGGGAATCACGTAGGAATCACGTGTCATTCATGTGGGAATAATGTGGGAATCACATGGGAATCACGTGGTAATCACATCTCATTCACGTGTGAATCACCAGGGAATCACATGGTAATCACGTGTCATTCACGTGGGAATCACGTGGGCATCACGTGGGAATCATGTGGGAATCAGGTGTCAATCACGTGGGAATCACAAGGGAAACAGGTGGGAATCACGTGTCAATCACTTGGAAATCACGTGTGAGTCACGTGGGAATCACATGGGAATCACGTGTCAATCATGTGGGAATCACGTGGAATCATGCATCAATAATGTGGGAATCATGTGGGAATCACGAGTCAATCACGTGGGAATCACGTGGGAATCACGTCTAATTCACGTGGATATCAAAAGGGAATCTCGCGTCAATCAATTTGGAATCACGTGGGAATGACGTGTCAATCACGTGGGCATAACGTGGGAATCGTTTGGTAATCACGTTGGAATCACGTGAAATCACGTGGAAATGAAGTGTCAATCACATGGGAATCACGTGGGAATCACGGGGGAATCACGTGTCAATCCCATCCGTATCACGTGGGAATCACGTGGGAATCATGTGGGAATCACGTGTCAATCACGTAGGAATCACGTGTCAATCACGTGGGAATCACGTGGGAATCACGTATCAATCACGTGGGAAACACGTGGGAATCACGTGGGAATCACGTGTGGATCACGTGACAATCATTTGGGAATCACGTGGGAATCACGTGTCAATCACGTGGGAATCACGTGGGAATCACGTGTCAATCACGTGGGAGTCACGTGGATATCACGTGGGAATCCCGTGGAAATCTCGGTGGAATCACGTGTCAATCACGAGGGAATCACGTGGGAATCACGTGTCAATCACATGGGAAACACGTGTCAATCACGTGGGAATCACATGAGATTCACGTGGGAATCACGTGTTAATCACGTGTAAATCACGTGGGAATCACGTAGGAATCACGTGTCAATCACGTGGGAATCACGTGGGAATCACGAGTCAATCACGTGGGAGTCACGTGGATATCACGTGGGAATCCCGTGGAAATCACGGGGGAATCACGTGTCAATCACGAGGGTATCACGTGGGAATCACGTGTCAATCACGGGGGAAACACGTGTCAATCACGTGGGAATCACGTGGGAATCACGTGGGAATCACGTGTGAATCACGTGTCAATCACGTGGGAATCACGTGGGAATCACGTGTCAATCACGTGGGAATCTCGTGGAAATGAAGTGTCAATCAAGGGGGAATCACTTGTCAATCACGAGGGAATCACGTGGGAATCACGTGTCAATCACGTGGGAAACACGTGTCAATCACGTGGGAATCACTTGGGAATCACGTGGGATCACGTGGGAATCACATGGGAATCCCGAGTCAATCACGGGGGAATCACGTGGGAATCACGTGGGAATCACGTGGGAATCACGAGTCAATCACGAGGGAGTCACGTGGGAATCACGTGGGAATCCCGTGGAAATCACGTGGGAATCACTTGTCAATCACGAGTGAATCACGTGGGAATCACGTGGGAATCACGAGTCAATCACGAGGGAGTCACGTGGGAATCACGTGGGAATCCCGTGGAAATCACGTGGGAATCACTTGTCAATCACGAGTGAATCACGTGGGAATCACGTGTCAATCACGTGTCAATCACGTGGGAATCAACTGGACATCATGCATCAATCACGTGTCAATCACGTGGGAATCTCGGGGGAATCTCGTGGGAATCACGTGTCAATCACGTGGGAATAACGTGGGAATCACGTGTCAATCACTTGGGAATCACGTGGGAATCACGTGGAAAGCACGTGGGAAACACGTGTCAATCACTTGGGAATCACATGTGTATCACGTGATAATCACGTGGGAATCACGTGTAATTCACGTGGCAATCACGTGAGAATTACGTGGGAATCACGTGGGAATCAAGTGTCAATCACGTGGGAATCACGTGGGAAAAACTTGGGAATCACGTGTGAATCACCTGGGAATCACGAGGGAATCACGTGGGAATCATGTGGGAATCACGAGTGAATCACGTGTCAATCACGTGGTAATCATGTGGGAATTACGTGGGAATCACGTGTGGATCACGTGACAATCATTTGGGAATCACGTCGGAATCATGTGTCAATCATGTGGGAATCACGTGGGAATCACGTGTCAATCACGTGGGAATCATGTGGGAATTACGTGGGAATCACGTGTGGATCACGTGGTAATCATTTAGGAATCACGTTGGAATCACGTGTGAATCACGTTGGAATCATGCGTCAATCACGTGGGAATCACATGGGAATCACGTGGGAATCACGAGTCAATCACGTGGGAATCACGTGGGAATCACGTCTAATTCACGTGGATATCAAATGGGAATATCGTGTCAATCAAGTTGGAATCACGTGGGAATGACGTGTCAATCACGTGGGCATAACGTGGGAATCGTTTGGTAATCACGTTGGAATCACGTGAAATCACGTGGAAATGAAGTGTCAATCACGTGGGAATCACGTGGGAATCACGGGGTAATCATGTGTCAATCCCATCCGTATCACGTGGGAATCACGTGGGAATCATGTGGGTATCACGTGTCAATCACGTAGGAATCACGTGTCAATCACGTGGGAATCACGTGGGAATCACGTGTCAATCACGTGGGAAACTCGTGGGAATCACGTGGGAATCACGTGTGGATCACGTGACAGTCATTTGGGAATCACGTGGGAATCACCTGTCAATCACGTGGGAATCACGTGGGAATCACGTGTCAATCACGTGGGAGTCACGTGGATATCACGTGGGAATCCCGTGGAAATCACGGGGGAATCACGTGTCAATCACGAGGGAATCACATGGGAATCACGTGTCAATCACGTGGGAAACACGTGTCAATCACGTGGGAATCACATGGGATTCACGTGGGAATCACGTGTTAATCACGTGTAAATCACGTGGGAATCACGTGGGAATCACGTGTCAATCACGTGGGAAACACGTGTCAATCACGTGGGAATCACGTGGGAATCACGTGTGAATCACGTGTCAATCACGTGGGAATCACGTGGGAATCACGTGTCAATCACGTGGGAATCTCGTGGAAATGAAGTGTCAATCACGGGGGAATCACTTGTCAATCACGAGGGAATCACGTGGGAATATCGTGTCAATCACGTGGGAATCACGTGGGAATCACGTGGGAATCACGCCTCAATCACGTGGGAATCACGTGGGATTCACGTGTCAATCACGTGGAAATCACGAGGGAGTCACGTGGGAATCACGTGGGAATCACGTGTTAATCACGTGGAAATCACGTGGCAAACACTTGGGACTCACGTGGGAATCACATTTGAATCACGTGTCAATCACGTGGGAATCACGTGGGAATCACGTGAGAATCACGTGGGAATCACGTGTCAATCATGTGGGAATCACGTTGGAATCATCTGGGAATCACGTGGGAATGACGTGAAAATCATTAGGGAATGACGTGGGAATCACGTGTCAATCACGGGGGAATCACGTGTGAATCACGTGTGAATCACGTGTCAATCACGTGGGAATCACGTGGGAATCATGTGAGAATCACGTGGGAATCACCTGTCAATCATGTGGGAATCACGTGGGAATCACGTGTCAATCACGTGGGAATCACGGCGGAATCTCGTGCCAATCACGTGGGAATCACGTGGGAATCACGTGGGAATCACGTGGGAATTACGTGGGAATCACGTGTCAATCACGAGGGAGTCACGTGGGAATCACGTGGGAATCCCGTGGAAATCACGTGGGAATCACGTGTTAATCACGTGTAAATCACGTGGGAATCACGTGGGAATCACGTGGGAATCACGTGGGAATCACGAGTCAATCACGAGGGAGTCACGTGGGAATCACGTGGGAATCCCGTGGAAATCACGTGGGAATCACTTGTCAATCACGAGTGAATCACGTGGGAATCACGTGTCAATCACGTGTCAATCACGTGGGAATCAACTGGACATCATGCATCAATCACGTGTCAATCACGTGGGAATCTCGGGGGAATCTCGTGGGAATCACGTGTCAATCACGTGGGAATAACGTGGGAATCACGTGTCAATCACTTGGGAATCACGTGGGAATCACGTGGAAAGCACGTGGGAAACACGTGTCAATCACTTGGGAATCACATGTGTATCACGTGATAATCACGTGGGAATCACGTGTAATTCACGTGGCAATCACGTGAGAATTACGTGGGAATCACGTGGGAATCAAGTGTCAATCACGTGGGAATCACGTGGGAAAAACTTGGGAATCACGTGTGAATCACCTGGGAATCACGAGGGAATCACGTGGGAATCATGTGGGAATCACGAGTGAATCACGTGTCAATCACGTGGTAATCATGTGGGAATTACGTGGGAATCACGTGTGGATCACGTGACAATCATTTGGGAATCACGTCGGAATCATGTGTCAATCATGTGGGAATCACGTGGGAATCACGTGTCAATCACGTGGGAATCATGTGGGAATTACGTGGGAATCACGTGTGGATCACGTGGTAATCATTTAGGAATCACGTTGGAATCACGTGTGAATCACGTTGGAATCATGCGTCAATCACGTGGGAATCACATGGGAATCACGTGGGAATCACGAGTCAATCACGTGGGAATCACGTGGGAATCACGTCTAATTCACGTGGATATCAAATGGGAATATCGTGTCAATCAAGTTGGAATCACGTGGGAATGACGTGTCAATCACGTGGGCATAACGTGGGAATCGTTTGGTAATCACGTTGGAATCACGTGAAATCACGTGGAAATGAAGTGTCAATCACGTGGGAATCACGTGGGAATCACGGGGTAATCATGTGTCAATCCCATCCGTATCACGTGGGAATCACGTGGGAATCATGTGGGTATCACGTGTCAATCACGTAGGAATCACGTGTCAATCACGTGGGAATCACGTGGGAATCACGTGTCAATCACGTGGGAAACTCGTGGGAATCACGTGGGAATCACGTGTGGATCACGTGACAGTCATTTGGGAATCACGTGGGAATCACGTGTCAATCACGTGGGAATCACGTGGGAATCACGTGTCAATCACGTGGGAGTCACGTGGATATCACGTGGGAATCCCGTGGAAATCACGGGGGAATCACGTGTCAATCACGAGGGAATCACATGGGAATCACGTGTCAATCACGTGGGAAACACGTGTCAATCACGTGGGAATCACATGGGATTCACGTGGGAATCACGTGGGAATCACGTGGGAATCACGTGTCAATCACGTGGGAAACACGTGTCAATCACGTGGGAATCACGTGGGAATCACGTGTGAATCACGTGTCAATCACGTGGGAATCACGTGGGAATCACGTGTCAATCACGTGGGAATCTCGTGGAAATGAAGTGTCAATCACGGGGGAATCACTTGTCAATCACGAGGGAATCACGTGGGAATATCGTGTCAATCACGTGGGAATCACGTGGGAATCACGTGGGAATCACGCCTCAATCACGTGGGAATCACGTGGGATTCACGTGTCAATCACGTGGAAATCACGAGGGAGTCACGTGGGAATCACGTGGGAATCACGTGTTAATCACGTGGAAATCACGTGGCAAACACTTGGGACTCACGTGGGAATCACATTTGAATCACGTGTCAATCACGTGGGAATCACGTGGGAATCACGTGAGAATCACGTGGGAATCACGTGTCAATCATGTGGGAATCACGTTGGAATCATCTGGGAATCACGTGGGAATGACGTGAAAATCATTAGGGAATGACGTGGGAATCACGTGTCAATCACGGGGGAATCACGTGTGAATCACGTGTGAATCACGTGTCAATCACGTGGGAATCACGTGGGAATCATGTGAGAATCACGTGGGAATCACCTGTCAATCATGTGGGAATCACGTGGGAATCACGTGTCAATCACGTGGGAATCACGGCGGAATCTCGTGCCAATCACGTGGGAATCACGTGGGAATCACGTGGGAATCACGTGGGAATTACGTGGGAATCACGTGTCAATCACGTGGGAATCACGTGGGAATCACGTGACAATCATTTGGGAATCACGTGGGAATCAGGTGTCAATCACGTGGGAATCACGTGGGAATCACGTGGGAATCACGTGGGAATCACGTGTCAATCACGCGTCAATCACGTGGGAATCACGTGGGAATCTCGTGGGAATCCCGAGTCAATCACGTGGGAATCACGTGGGAATCACGTGGGAATCACGTATCATTCACGTGGGAATCACGTGGGAATCACGAGTCAATCACGAGGGAGTCACGTGGGAATCACGTGGGAATCCCGTGGAAATCACGTGGGAATCACTTGTCAATCACGAGGGAATCTCGTGGGAATCTCGTGTCAATCACGTGGGAATCACGTGGGAATCAAGTGGGAATCATGCTTCAATCTCGTGTGAATCACATGGGAGTCAAGTTGGAATAATGTGGGAATCACGTGGTAATCACGTGGGAATCAACTGGGAATCACGTGTCAATCACGAGGGAATCATGAGGTAATCACGTTGGAATCACGAGTCAATCACTTGGGAATCACTTGGGAATCACGTAGGAATCACGTATCATTCACGTGGGAATCACGTATCAATCACGTGGGAATCACGTGGGAATCATGTGGGAATTACATGTCAATCACGTGGGAATCACGTGGGAATCACGTGTCAATCATGTGGGAATCACTTGGGAATCACATATCAGTCACGTGGGAATCACGTGGGAATCACATTTAATCACGTGGAAATCACATGGGAATCTCGTGGGAATGACGTGTCAATCACGTGGGCATCACGTGGGAATCATTTGGGAATCACGTGTCAATCACGTTGGAATCATATGGGAATCACGTGGGTATCACGTGGGAATAACGTGTCAATCACGTGGGAATCACGTGGGAATCACGTGGAAATCACGTGGAAATCACATGGGAATCTCGTGGGAATGACGTGTCAATCACGTGGGAATCACGAAGGAATCACATGTAAATCACGTGGGAATCACGTGGGAATCACGTGTCAATCACGTGGGAATCATGTGGGAATCACGTGGGAATGCCGTGGGAATCACGTGACAATCATTTGGGAATCACCTGGAAATCACGTGTTAATCACGTGGGAATCACTTGGGAATCACGTAGGAATCACGTGGGAATCACGTGGGAATGTCGTGTCAATCATGTGGGAATCACGGGGGAATCACGTGGGAATCACGTGTCAATCACGTGGGTATCACGTGGGAATCAGGTGGGAATATCGTGTGAATCACGTGAAAATCACGTGTCATTCACATGGGAATTACGTGGGAATCACGTGGGAATCACGTGTCAATCACGTGGGAATCTCGTGGGAAACACGTGTCAATCACGTGGGAATAACGTGGGAATCACGTGTCAATCACTTGGGAATCATGTGGGAATCACGTGGAAAGCACGTGGAAAACACGTGTCAATCACTTGGGAATCACATGGGTATCACGTGATAATCACGTGGGAATCAAGTGTAATTCACGTGGCAATCACGTGAGAATTACGTGGGAATCACGTGGGAATCACGTTTCAATCACATGGGAATCACGTGGGAATCATGCGTCAATCACGTGGGAATCACGTGGGAATCACGTGGGAATAACGGGGGAATCACGTGTCAATCACGTGGGAATCACGTGGAAATCACGTGGGAATCACGTGTCAATGAGGTGGGAATCAAATGGGAATCACGTGGGAATCACTTGTCAATCACGTGGGAATCATGTGGGATTTACATGACAATCACGAATTAATCACGTGGGAATCACGTGGAAATCACATTAAATCACGTGGGCATCACGTGGGCATCACATGGGAATCATTTAGGAATCACGTGGGAATCACCTGTGAATCACGTTGGAATCATGCGTCCATCACGTGGGAATCACATGGGAGTCACGTGGGATTCACGTGGTAATCACGTTACAATCATGTGGGAATTACGTGTCAATCATGTGGGAATCACGTAGGAATCACGTGTCATTCATGTGGGAAACACGTGGGAATCACATGGGAATCACGTGGTAGTCACATCTCAATCACGTGTGAATCACGAGGGAATCACGTGTCAATCACGTGGGAATCACTTGGGAATCACAGGGTAATCACCTGTCATTCACGTGGGAATCATGTGGGCATCACGTGGGAATCATGTGGGAATCAGGTGTCAATCACGTAGGAATCACTTGGGAAACAAGTGGGAATCACGTGTCAATCACTTGGGAATCACGGGTCAATCATGTGGGAATCACGTGGAATCATGCATCAATAATGTGGGAATCACGTGGGAATCACGAGTCAATCACGTGTGAATCACGTGGGAATCACGGCTAATTCACATGGATATCAAATGGGAATATCGTGTCAATCAAGTTGGAATCTCGAAGGAATGACGTGTCAATCACGTGGGCGTCACGTGGGAATCGTTTGGGAATCACGTGGGAATCACGTGGGAATCACGAGGGAATGAGGTGTCAATCACGTGGGAATCACGTGGAAATCATGTGGGAATCACGTGTCAATCACGTAGGAATCATGTATCAAACACGTGGGAATCACTTGGGAATCACGTGCCAATCACGAGTCAATCACGTGGGAATCACGTGGGAATCACGTGTAAATCACGTGGGAGTCACGTGGATATCACGTGGGAATCCCGTGGAAATCACGGGGGAATCACGTGTCAATCACGAGGGAATGACGTGGGAATCACGTGTAAATCACGTGGGAATCAAGTGGGAATCACGTGTAAATCACGTGCGAATCACGTGGGAATCACGTGTCAATCATGTGTCAATCACGTGGTAATCACGTGGGAATCACGTGGGATCACGTGGGAATCACAAGGAAATCACGTGTCATTCACGTGGGAATCACGTGTCAATCACGATGGAATCACTTGGGAATCACGTGTCAATCACGGGGGAATCACGGGGTAATCACGTGTAATTCACGTGGGAATCACAAGGAAATCACGTGTCAATCACAAGGAAATCACGTGTCAATCACGTGGGAAACACGTGTCAATCACTTGGGAATCACGTGGGAATCACGAGTCAATCACGAGGGAGTCACGTGGGAATCACGTGGGAATCCCGTGGAAATCACGTGGGAATCACTTGTCAATCACGAGGGAATCTCGTGGGAATCTCGTGTCAATCACGTGGGAATCACGTGGGAATCAAGTGGGAATCATGCTTCAATCTCGTGTGAATCACATGGGAGTCAAGTTGGAATAATGTGGGAATCACGTGGTAATCACGTGGGAATCAAGTGGGAATCACGTGTCAATCACGAGGGAATCATGAGGTAATCACGTTGGAATCACGAGTCAATCACTTGGGAATCACTTGGGAATCACGTAGGAATCACGTATCATTCACGTGGGAATCACGTATCAATCACGTGGGAATCACGTGGGAATCATGTGGGAATTACATGTCAATCACGTGGGAATCACGTGGGAATCACGTGTCAATCATGTGGGAATCACTTGGGAATCACATATCAGTCACGTGGGAATCACGTGGGAATCACATTTAATCACGTGGAAATCACATGGGGATCTCGTGGGAATGACGTGTCAATCACGTGGGCATCACGTGGGAATCATTTGGGAATCACGTGTCAATCACGTTGGAATCATATGGGAATCACGTGGGTATCACGTGGGAATAACGTGTCAATCACGTGGGAATCACGTGGGAATCACGTGGAAATCACGTGGAAATCACATGGGAATCTCGTGGGAATGACGTGTCAATCACGTGGGAATCACGAAGGAATCACATGTAAATCACGTGGGAATCACGTGGGAATCACGTGTCAATCACGTGGGAATCATGTGGGAATCACGTGGGAATGCCGTGGGAATCACGTGACAATCATTTGGGAATCACCTGGAAATCACGTGTTAATCACGTGGGAATCACGTGGGAATCACGTAGGAATCACGTGGGAATCACGTGGGAATGTCGTGTCAATCATGTGGGAATCACGGGGGAATCACGTGGGAATCACGTGTCAATCACGTGGGTATCACGTGGGAATCAGGTGGGAATATCGTGTGAATCACGTGAAAATCACGTGTCATTCACATGGGAATTACGTGGGAATCACGTGGGAATCACGTGTCAATCACGTGGGAATCTCGTGGGAAACACGTGTCCATCACGTGGGAATAACGTGGGAATCACGTGTCAATCACTTGGGAATCATGTGGGAATCACGTGGAAAGCACGTGGAAAACACGTGTCAATCACTTGGGAATCACATGGGTATCACGTGATAATCACGTGGGAATCAAGTGTAATTCACGTGGCAATCACGTGAGAATTACGTGGGAATCACGTGGGAATCACGTTTCAATCACATGGGAATCACGTGGGAATCATGCGTCAATCACGTGGGAATCACGTGGGAATCACGTGGGAATAACGGGGGAATCACGTGTCAATCACGTGGGAATCACGTGGAAATCACGTGGGAATCACGTGTCAATGAGGTGGGAATCAAATGGGAATCACGTGGGAATCACTTGTCAATCACGTGGGAATCATGTGGGATTTACATGACAATCACGAATTAATCACGTGGGAATCACGTGGAAATCACATTAAATCACGTGGGCATCACGTGGGCATCACATGGGAATCATTTAGGAATCACGTGGGAATCACCTGTGAATCACGTTGGAATCATGCGTCCATCACGTGGGAATCACATGGGAGTCACGTGGGATTCACGTGGTAATCACGTTACAATCATGTGGGAATTACGTGTCAATCATGTGGGAATCACGTAGGAATCACGTGTCATTCATGTGGGAAACACGTGGGAATCACATGGGAATCACGTGGTAGTCACAACTCAATCACGTGTGAATCACGAGGGAATCACGTGTCAATCACGTGGGAATCACTTGGGAATCACAGGGTAATCACCTGTCATTCACGTGGGAATCATGTGGGCATCACGTGGGAATCATGTGGGAATCAGGTGTCAATCACGTAGGAATCACTTGGGAAACAAGTGGGAATCACGTGTCAATCACTTGGGAATCACGGGTCAATCATGTGGGAATCACGTGGAATCATGCATCAATAATGTGGGAATCACGTGGGAATCACGAGTCAATCACGTGTGAATCACGTGGGAATCACGGCTAATTCACATGGATATCAAATGGGAATATCGTGTCAATCAAGTTGGAATCTCGAAGGAATGACGTGTCAATCACGTGGGCGTCACGTGGGAATCGTTTGGGAATCACGTGGGAATCACGTGGGAATCACGAGGGAATGAGGTGTCAATCACGTGGGAATCACGTGGGAATCATGTGGGAATGACGTGTCAATCCCATGGGTATCACATGGGAATCACGTGGGAATGACGTGTCAATCCCATGGATATCACATGGAAATCACGTGGGAAT
Source organism: Muntiacus reevesi (assembly GCF_963930625.1). NCBI lineage: Eukaryota > Metazoa > Chordata > Mammalia > Artiodactyla > Cervidae > Muntiacus > Muntiacus reevesi. The sequence goes on along the minus strand of NW_027078022.1, from coordinate 336,260 downwards.
CACGTGTCAATCACGTGGGAATCACGTGGGAATAACGTGGGAATCACGTGTCAATCAGGAGGGAATCACGTGGGAATCACGTGGGAATCACGTGTCAATCACGTGGGAATCAAGTGGGAATAACGTGGGTATCACGTGTCAATGAGGTGGGAATCAAATGGGAATCACGTGGGAATCACGTGTCAATCACGTGGGAATCATGTGGGAATTACGTGACAATCACGAGTTAATCACGTGGGAATCACGTGGAAATCACATTAAATCACGTGGGTATCACGTGGGCATCACATGGGAATCATTTAGGAATGACGTGGGAATCACGTGTGAATCACGTTGGAATCATGCGTCAATCACGTGGGAATCACATGGGAGTCACGTGGGATTCACGTGGTAATCACGTTACAATCATGTGGGAATTACGTGTCAATCATGTGGGAATCACGTAGGAATCACGTGTCATTCATGTGGGAAACACGTGGGAATCACATGGGAATCACGTGGTAGTCACATCTCAATCACGTGTGAATCACGAGGGAATCACGTGTCAGTCATGTGGGAATCACTTGGGAATCACAGGGTAATCACCTGTCATTCACGTGGGAATCATGTGGGCATCACGTGGGAATCATGTGGGAATCAGGTGTCAATCACCTGGGAATCACTTGGGAAACAAGTGGGAATCACGTGTCAATCACTTGGGAATCACGGGACAATCATGTGGGAATCACGTGGAATCATGCATCAATAATGTGGAATCACGTGGGAATCACGTGGGAATCACATGGGAATCACGTGGGAATCACGAGTCAATCACGTGGGAATCACGTGGGAATCACGGCTAATTCACATGGATATCAAATGGGAATCTCGTGTCAATTAGTTGGAATCACGTAGGAATGACGTGTCAATCACGTGGGCGTCACGTGGGAATCGTTTGGGAATCACGTGGGAATCACCAGGGAATGAGGTGTCAATCACGTGGGAATCACGTGGGAATCATGTGGGAATGACGTGTCAATCCCATGGGTATCACATGGGAATCACGTGGGAATCATGTGGGAATCACGTGTCAATCACGTAGGAATCACGTATCAATCACATGGGAATCACTTGGGAATCACGTGCCAATCACGTGTCAATCACGTGGGAATCACGTGTCAATCACGTGGGAGTCACATGGATATCACGTGGGAATCCCGTGGAAATCACGGGGGAATCACGTGTCAATCACGAGGGAATCACGTGGGAATCACGTGGGAATCACGTGGGAATCAAGTGGGAATCACGTGTAAATCACGTGGGAATCACGTGGGAATCACGTGTCAATCATGTGTCAATCACGTGGTAATCACGTGGGAATCACGTGGGATCACGTGGGAATCACGTGACAATGATTTGTGAATCACGTGGTAATCACGTGTAAATCACGTGGGAATCACGTGGGAATCACAAGGAAATCACGTGTCATTCACGTGGGAATCACGTGTCAATCACGATGGAATCACTTGGGAATCACGTGTCAATCACGGGGGAATCACGTGGTAATCACGTGTAAATCACGTGGGAATCACGTGGGAATCACAAGGAAATCACGTGTCAATCACAAGGAAATCACGTGTCAATCACGTGGGAAACACGTGTCAATCACTTGGGAATCACGTGGGAATCACGTGTCAATCACGGGGGAATCACGTGTGAATCACGTGGGAATCACGTGTCAATCATGTGGGAATCACGTGGGAATCACGTGTCAATCACGTGGGAATCACGTGGGAATCACGTCGGAATCTCGTGCCAATCACGTGGGAATCACGTGGGAATCACGTGGGAATTACGTGGGAATCACGTGTCAATCACGTGGGAATCACGTGGGAAACACGTGGGAATCACGTGACAATCATTTGGGAATCACGTGGGAATCAGGTGTCAATCACGTGGGAATCACGTGGGAATCACGTGGGAATCACGTGTCAATCACGTGTCAATCACGTGGGAATCACGTGGGAATCAAGTGGGAATCCCGAGTCAATAACGGGGGAATCACGTGGGAATCACGTGGGAATCACGTGTCATTCACGTGGGAATCACGTGGGAATCACGAGTCAATCACGAGGGAGTCACGTGGGAATCACGTGGGAATCCCGTGGAAATCACGTGGGAATCACGTGTCAATCACGAGTGAATCACCTGGGAATCACGTGTCAATCACGTGTCAATAACGTGGGAATCAAGTGGAAATCATGCATCAATCACGTGTCAATCACGTGGGAATCTCGGGGGAATCTCGTGGGAATCACGTGTCAATCACGTGGGAATAACGTGGGAATCACGTTTCAATCACTTGGGAATCACGTGGGAATCACGTGGGAATAACGTGGGAAACACGTGTCAATCACTTGGGAATCACATGTGTATCACGTGATAATCACGTGGGAATCACGTGTAATTCACGTGGCAATCACGTGAGAATTACGTGGGAATCACGTGGGAATGAAGTGTCAATCACGTGGGAATCACGTGGGAAAAACTTGGGAATCACGTGTCAATCACGTGGGAATCACGAGGGAATCACGTGGGAATCATGTGGGAATCACGAGGGAATCACGTGTCAATCACGTGGGAATCATGTGGGAATTACGTGGGAATCACGTGTGGATCACGTGACAATCATTTGGGAATCACGTCGGAATCATGTGTCAATCACGTGGGAATCACGTGGGAATCACGTGTGGATCACGTGGGAATCATTTAGGAATCACGTTGCAATCACGTGTGAATCACGTTGGAATCATGCGTCAATCACGTGGGAATCACATGGGAGTCACGTGGGATTCACGTGGTAATCACGTGGCAATCATGTGGGAATTACGTGTCAATCACGTGGGAATCACGTAAGAATCACGTGTCATTCATGTGGGAATAACGTGGGATTCACATGGGAATCACGTGGTAATCACATCTCATTCACGTGTGAATCACCAGGGAATCACATGGTAATCACGTGTCATTCACGTGGGAATCACGTGGGCATCACGTGGGAATGATGTGGGAATCAGGTGTCAATCACGTGGGAATCACAAGGGAAACAAGTGGGAATCACGTGTCAATCACTTGGGAATCACGTGTGAGTCACGTGGGAATCACATGGGAATCACGTGTCAATCATGTGGGAATCACGTGGAATCATGCATCAATAATGTGGGAATCATGTGGGAATCACGTGGGAATCACGTGGGAATCACGAGTCAATCACGTGGGAATCACGTGGTAATCACGTCTAATTCACGTGGATATCAAATGGGAATCTCGTGTCAATCAAGTTGGAATCACGTAGGAATGACGTGCCAATCACGTGGGCGTCACGTGGGAATCGTTTGGGAATCACGTGGGAATCACGTGGGAATCACGAGGGAATGAGGTGTCAATCACGTGGGAATCACGTGGGAATCATGTGGGAATGACGTGTCAATCCCATGGGTATCACATGGGAATCACGTGGGAATGACGTGTCAATCCCATGGATATCACATGGGAATCACGTGGGAATCACTTGGGAATCACGTGCCAATCACGAGTCAATCACTTGGGAATCACGTGTCAATCACGTGGGAGTCACGTGGATATCACGTGGGAATCCCGTGGAAATCACGGGGGAATAACGTGTCAATCACGAGGGAATGACGTGGGAATCACGTGGGAATCACGTGTAAATCACGTGGGAATCAAGTGGGAATCACGTGTAAATCACGTGGGAATCACGTGTCAATCATGTGTCAATCACGTGGTAATCACGTGGGAATCACGTGGGATCACGTGGGAATCACGTGACAATCATTTGTGAATCACGTGGTAATCACGTGTAAATCACGTGGGAATCACGTGGGAATCACAAGGAAATCACTTTTCATTCACGTGGGAATCACGTGTCAATCACGTTGGAATCACTTGGGAATCACGTGTCAATCACGGGGGAATCACGTGGTAATCACGTGTAAATGACGTGGGAATCACGTGGGAATCACAAGGAAATCACGTGTCAATCACAAGGAAATCACGTGTCAATCACGTGGGAAACATGTGCCAATCACTTGGGAATCACGTGGGAATCACGTGTCATTCACGGGGGAATCACGTGTGAATCACGTGTCAATCACGTGGGAATCACGTGGGAATCATGTGGGAATCACGTGGGAATCACGTGTCAATCATGTGGGAATCACCTGGGAATCACGTGTCAATCACGTGGGAATCACGTGGGAATCACGTCGGAATCTCGTGCCAATCACGTGGGAATCACGTGGGAATCACGTGGGAATCACGTGACAATCATTTGGGAATCACGTGGGAATCAGGTGTCAATCACATGGGAATCACGTGGGAATCACGTGTCAATCACGTGTCAATCACGTGGGAATCACGTGGGTATCACGTGGGAATCCCGAGTCAATCACGGGGGAATCACGTGGGAATCACGTGGGAATCCCGAGTCAATCACGGGGGAATCACGTGGGAATCACGTGGGAATCACGTGTCAATCACGTGGGAATCTCGTGGGAATCACGTGTCAATCACGTGGGAATAACGTGGGAATCACGTGTCAATCACTTGGGAATCATGTGGGAATCACGTGGAAAGCACGTGGAAAACACGTGTCAATCACTTGGGAATCACATGGGTATCACGTGATAATCACGTGGGAATCAAGTGTAATTCACGTGGCAATCACGTGAGAATTACGTGGGAATCACGTGGGAATCACGTTTCAATCACATGGGAATCACGTGGGAATCATGCGTCAATCACGTGGGAATCACGTGGGAATCACGTGTCAATCACGTGGGAATCACGTGGGAATAACGTGGGAATCATGTGTCAATCAGGAGGGTATCACGTAGGAATCACGTGGGAATCACGTGTCAATCACGTGGGAATCAAGTGGGAATAACGTGGGTATCAAGTGTCAATGAGGTGGGAATCAAATGGGAATCACGTGGGAATCACGTGTCAATCATGTGGGAATCATGTGGGAATTACGTGACAATCACGAGTTAGTCACGTGGGAATCACGTGGAAATCACATTAAATCACGTGGGCATCACGTGGGCATCACATGGGAATCATTTAGGAATCACGTGGGAATCACGTGTGAATCACGTTGGAATCATGCGTCAATCACGTGGGAATCACATGGGAGTCACGTGGGATTCACGTGGTAATCACGTTACAATCATGTGGGAATTACGTGTCAATCATGTGGGAATCACGTAGGAATCACATGTCATTCATGTGGGAAACACGTGGGAAACACATGGGAATCACGTGGTAGTCACATCTCAATCACGTGTGAATCACGAGGGAATCACGTGTCAATCACGTGGGAATCACCTGGGAATCACAGGGTAATCACCTGTCAATCACGTGGGAATCATGTGGGCATCAAGTGGGAATCATGTGGGAATCAGGTGTCAATCACGTGGGAATCACTTGGGAAACAAGTGGGAATCACGTGTCAATCACTTGGGAATCACGGGTCAATCATGTGGGAATCACGTGGAATCATGCATCAATAATGTGGGAATCACGTGGGAATCATGTGGGAATCACGTGGGAATCACGTGGGAATCACGAGTCAATCACGTGGGAATCACGTGGGAATCACGGCTAATTCACATGGATATCAAATGGGAATCTCGTGTCAATCAAGTTGGAATCACGTAGGAATGACGTGTCAATCACGTGGGCGTCACGTGGAAATCGTTTGGGAATCACGTGGGAATCACGTGGGAATCACGAGGGAATGAGGTGTCAATCACGTGGGAATCACGTGGGAATCATGTGGGAATGACGTGTCAATCCCATGGGTATCACATGGGAATCACGTGTGAATAACGTGGGAATCACGTGTCAATCACGTGGGCATCACGTGGGAATCATTTGGGAATCACGAGGGAATCACGTGGGAGTCACGTGGTAATCACGTGGGAATCACGTTGGAATCACATGTCAATATCGTGGGAATCATGTGGGAATCACGTGTCAATCATGATGGAATTACGTGTGAATAACGTGGGAATAACGTGTCAATCAAGTGGGAATCACGTGGCAGTCACGTGTCAATCACGTGGGTATCACGTGGGAATCATTTGGGAATCATGTGGGAATCACGTGGGAATCACGTGTCAATCACGTGGGAATCACGTGGCAATCACGTGTGAATGACATGTCAATCCCGTGAGAATCATGTTGGAATAAGGTGGGAATCACGTGTCAATCACCTGGGAATCACGTGGGATTCACGTGGGAATCACGTGTCAATCACGTGTCAATCATGTGAGAATCAAGTGGGAATCACCTGGAAAATACGTGTCAATCACGTGGGAATCACGTGGAAATCACGTGTCAATCACTTTGGAATCACGTGGGAATCATATGGGAATCACGTGTCAAGCACGTGGGAATCACATGTCAATTACGTGGAAATCACATTGGAGTCACGTGGGAATCACGTGGGAATCACGTGTAAATCACGTGGTAATCACGTGTGAATCACGTGTCAATCCCGTGGGAATCACGTGGGAATCACGTGGGAATCACGTGGGAATCATGCGTCAATCACGTGGGAATCACATGGGAGTCACGTGGTAATAACATGGGAATCACGTGGTAATCACGTAGGAATCACGTGGGAATAACGTGTCAATCACGTGGGAATCATATGGTAATCACTTGTCAATCACGAGGGAATCAGGTAGGAATCACGTGTCAATCACGTGGGCATCACATGCGTATCACACGGGAATCATTTGGGAATCACTTTTCAATCACGTTGGAATCACGTGGGAATCAATTTTGAATCACGTGGGAATCACGTGTCAATCACGTGGGAATCACGTGGGAATCACGTGTGTTCACGTGGGAATCACGTGACAATTATTTGGGAATCACGTGGGAATCACGTGTCAATCACGTGGGAATCACGTGGGAATCACGCGGAAATCACGTAGGAATCACACGGGAATCACGTGTCAATCACGATGGAATCACGTGGCACTCACGTTTCATTCACGTGGGAATCACATGTGAATCACGTGAGAATCTCGAGGACCTCACGTGTCAATCACGTGGGTATCACGTGGGAATCACGTAGGAATCACCTGTCAATCATGTAGGAATCACGTGGTAATCACGTGTCAATCACGTGGGAATCACGTCGGAGTCACGTGGGAATCACGTGGGAATCACGTGTCAATCACGTGGGAATCATGTGGGAGTCACGTGTCAATCACGTGGGAATCACGTTGGAATCACGTGGGAATCACTTGGGAATCACGAGTCAATCACGTGTCAATCACGTGGGAATCACGTGGGAATCACGTGGGAATCATGTGTCAATGGCATGGAAATCATGTGGGAATCACGTGGGAATCACTTGGGAATCACATGTCAATCATGTGCGAATCACATTGGAATCATGTTTGAATCACGTGTCAATCTCGTGGGAATCACGTGTCATTCACGTTGAAATTACGTGGGAATCACGTGTCAATCACGTGGGAAACCCGTGGGAATCACGTGTCAATCACGTGGGAATCACTTGGGAATCACATGGGAATCGCGTGTCAATCACGTGGGAATCACGTGGGAATCACATATCAATCACGTGGGAATCACGTGTCAATAACGTGGAAATCACATGGGAGTCACGTGGGAATTACGTGGGAATCACGTGGAAATCACGTAGGAATCACGTGGGAATAACGTGTCAATCACGTGGGTATCATGTGGGAATCACGTGTCAATCACGTGGGAATCACGTGTCAATCACGTGGGAATCACGTGGGAATGACGTGTCAATCACGTGGGCATCACGTGGGAATCACGTGGGAATCACGTGGGAATTACGTGGGAATCACGTGTCAATCACGTGGGAATCACGTGGGAATCACGTGACAATCATTTGGGAATCACGTGGGAATCAGGTGTCAATCACGTGGGAATCACGTGGGAATCACGTGGGAATCACGTGGGAATCACGTGGCAATTACATGTCAATCACGTGGAAATCACGTGTCAATCACGTGGGAAGCACGTGGGAAGCACGTGGGAATCCCTTGTCAATCACGTGGAAATCACATGGGAATCGCGTGAGAATCACGTGGGAATCATGTGTCAATCACGTGGGAATCATGGGGGAATCACGTGTCAACCACGTGGGAATCACGTGGGAATCACGTGGGAATCACGTGTCAATCACGTGGGAATCACGTGTCAATCACGTGGGAATCACGTGGGAATGACGTGTCAATCACGTGGGCATCACGTGGGAATCACGTGGGAATCACTTGTGAATCACGTGGGAATCACGTGGGAATCACGTGTCAATCACGTGGGAATCACGTGGTAATCATGTGGGAATCACGTTGGAATCCCGTGTCAATATCGTGGGAATCATGTGGGAACCACGTGTCAATCACGAAGGAATTATGTGTGAATCACGTGGGAATCACGTGTCAATCATGTGGGAATCATGAGGGAGTCACGTGTCAATCACGTGAGAATCACGAGGGCATCACGTGGAATCATTTGGGAATCACGTGGGAATCACGGTGGAATCACGTGGGAATCACGTGTCAATCACGTGGGAATCACATGGCAATCACGTGGGAATGACATGGCAATCCCGTGGGAATCATGTGGGAATAAGGTGGGAATCACGTGTCAATAACGTGGGTATCACGTTGGAGTCACGTGGGAATCACGTGGGAATCACATGTCAATCAGGGGGAATCACGTGTGAATCACGTGTCAGTCACGTGGGAATCACGTGGGAATCATGTGGGAATCACGTGGGAATCACGTATCAATCATGTGGAAATCACGTGGGAATCACGTGTCAATCACGTTGGAATCACGTGGGAACAACGTCGGAATCTCGTGCCAATCACGTGGGAATCACGTGGGAATCACGTGGGAATCACGTGACAATCATTTGGGAATCACGTGGGAATCACGTGGGAATCACGTGACAATCATTTGGGAACCACGTGGGAATCACGTGTCAATCACGTGGGAATCACGTGGGAATCACGTGTCAATCACGTGTCAATCACGTGGGAATCACGTGGGAATCACGTGGGAATCCCGAGTCAATCACGGGGGAATCACGTGGGAATCACGTGGGAATCACGTGTCATTCACGTGGGAATCACGTGGGAATCACGAGTCAATCACGAGGGAGTCACGTGGGAATCACGTGTCAATCACGTGTCAATCACGTGGGAATCAAGTGGAAATCATGCATCAATCACGTGTCAATCACGTGGGAATCTCGGGGGAATCTCGTGGGAATCACGTGTCAATCACGTGGGAATAACGTGGGAATCACGTTTCAATCACTTGGGAATCACGTGGGAATCACGTGGAAAGCACGTGGGAAACACGTGTCAATCACTTGGGAATCACATGTGTATCACGTGATAATCACGTGGGAATCACGTGTAATTCACGTGGCAATCACGTGAGAATTACGTGGGAATCACGTGGGAATCAAGTATCAATCACGTGTGAATCACGTGGAAAAAACTTGGGAATCACGTGTCAATCACGTGGGAATCACGAGGGAATCACGTGGGAATCATGTGGGAACCACGAGGGAATCACGTGTCAATCACGTGGGAATCATGTGGGAATTACGTTGGAATCACGTGTGGATCACGTGAAAATCATTTGGGAATCATGTCGGAATCACGTGTCAATCACGTGGGAATCACGTGGAAAAAACTTGGGAATCACGTGTCAATCACGTGGGAATCATGAGGGAATCACGTGTCAATCACGTGAGCATCACGAGGGCATCACGTGGGAATCATTTGGGAATCACGTGGGAATCACGGTGGAATCACGTGGGAATCACGTGTCAATCACGTGGGAATCACATGGCAATCACTTGGGAATGACATGGCAATCCTGTGGGAATCACGTGGGAATAAGGTGGGAATCACGTGTCAATAACGTGGGAATCACGTTGGAGTCACGTGGGAATCACGTGGGAATCACTTGTCAATCACGTGGGAATCACGTGGGAATCACGTGTCAATCCCGTGGGAATCACGTGGGAATCACGTAGGAATCAGGTGGGAATCACGTGGGAATCATGCGTCTATCACGTGGGAATCACATGGGAGTCACGTGGGAATCACGTGGGAGTCAATTAGGAATCACGTGGGAAGCACGTGCAAATCACGTGTCAATCACTTGGGAATCACATGGGAATCACGTGATAATCACGTGGGAATCACGTGTCAATCACGTGGGAATCACGTGAGCGTCACATGGGAATCACGTGTCAATCATGTGGGAAGCACGTGGGAATCACGTGGGAATCACGTGTCAATCACCTGGGAATCACGTGTCAATCACTTGGGAATCACGTGGGAATCATGCGTCAATCACGTGGGAATCAAGTGGGAGTCAAGTAGAATCACGTGGGAATCACGTGGGAATCACGTGGGTATCACGTGTCCATCACGTGGGAGTCATGTGGGAATCACGTGTCAATCACGTGGGAATCACGTGGGAATAAGGTGGGAATCACGTGTCAATCACGTGGGAATCACGTGGGAATCACGTGGGATTCACGTGGGAATCACGTGTTAATGACGTGTCAATCATGTGAGAATCAAGTGGGAATCACGTGGAAATCACGTGTCAATCACGTGGGAATCACGTGGGCATCACGTGTCTATCACGTTGGAATCACGTGGGAATCACATGTCAATTAGGTGGGAGTCACGTTGGAGTCACGTGGGAATCACGTGGGAATCACGTGTCAATCACGTGGGAATCACATGTCAATTACGTGGGAGTCACGTTGGAGTCACGTGGGAGTCACGAGGGAATCACGTATCAATCACGTGGGAATCACGTGGGAATCACGTGTCAATCCCATGGGAATCACGGGGGAATCTCGTAGGAATCACGTGGGAATCACGTGGGAATCATGCGTCAATCACGTGGGAATCACATGGGAGTCACGTGGGATTCACGTGGTAATCACGTGGCAATCATGTGGGAATTACGTGTCAATCACGTGGGAATCACGTAGGAATCACGTGTCATTCATGTGGGAATAACGTGGGAATCACATGGGAATCACGTGGGAATCACATGTCATTCACGTGGGAATCACGTGGGCATCACGTAGGAATCATGTGGGAATCAGGTGTCAATCACGTGGGAATCACAAGGGAAACAAGTGGGAAACACGTGTCAATCACTTGGGAATCACGTGTGAGTCACGTGGGAATCACATGGGAATCACGTGTCAATCATGTGGGAATCACGTGGAATCATGCATCAATAATGTGGGAATCACGTGGGAATCAGGTGGGAATCACGTGGGAATCACATGGGAATCACGTGGGAATCACGAGTCAATCACGTGGGAATCACGTGGGAATCACGTCTAATTCACGTGGATATCAAATGGGAATCTCGTGTCAATCAAGTTGGAATCACGTGGGAATGACATGTCAATCACGTGGGCATAACGTGGGAATCGTTTGTTAATCACGTTGGAATCACGTGAAATCACGTGGAAATGAAGTGTCAATCACGTGGGAATCACGTGGGAATCACGGGGTAATCACGTGTCAATCCCATCCGTATCACGTGGGAATCACGTGGGAATCATGTGGGTATCACGTGTCAATCACGTAGGAATCACGTGTCAATCACGTGGGAATCACGTGGGAATCACGTGTCAATCACGTGGGAGTCACGTGGATATCACGTGGGAATCCCGTGGAAATCACGGGGGAATCACGTGTCAATCACGAGGGAATCACGTGGTAATCACGTGTCAATCACGTGGGAAACACGTGTCAATCACGTGGGAATCACGTGGGAATCACGTGGGAATCACGTGTGAATCACGTGTGAATCACGTGGGAATCAGGTGGGAATCACGTGTCAATCACGTGGGAATCACGTGTGAATCACGTGTCAATCACGTGGGAATCACGTGTGAATCACTTGTCAATCACGAGGGAATCACGTGGGAATATCGTGTCAATCACGTGGGAAACACGTGTCAATCACGTGGGAATCACGGGAATCACGTGGGATCACGTGGGAATCACGTGACAATCATTTGGGAATCACGTGGTAATCACGTGTAAATCACGTGGGAATCACGTGGGAATCACGAGGAAATCACGTGTCAATCACGTGGGAATCACGTGTCAATCACGTGGGAATCACATGGGAATCACGTGTCAATCACGATGGAATCACTTGGGAATCACATGTCAATCACGTGGGAATCACGTGTGAATCACGTGAGGATCTCGTGGGCCTCACGTGTCAATCACGTGGGTATCACGTGGGAATCACGTAGGAATCACGTGTCAATCACGTAGGAATCACGTCCTAATCACATGTCAATCACGTGGGAATCACTTTGGAGTCACGTGTTAATCACGTGGGAATCACGTGTCAATGACGTAGGAATCACGTCCTAATCACATGTCAATCACGTGGGAATCACGTCGGAGTCATGTGGGAATCACGTGGGAATCACGTGTCAATCACCTGGGAATCACGTGTCAATCACGTGGTAATCACGCCTCAATCACGTGGGAATCACGTGGGATTCATGTGTCAATCACGTGGAAATCACGAGGGAGTCACGTGGGAATCACGTGGGAATCACGTGTTTATCACGTGGAAATCACGTGGCAAACACTTGGGACTCACGTGGGAATCACATTTGAATCACGTGTCAATCACGTGGGAATCACGTGGGAATCACGTGGGAATCACGTGTCAATCACGTGGGAATCACGTTGGAATCATCTGGGAATCACGTGGGAATGACGTGAAAATCATTAGGGAATCACGTGGGAATCACGTGTCAATCACGGGGGAATCACGTGTGATTCACGTGTGAATCACGTGTGAATCACGTGGGAATCACGTGGGAATCATGTGGGAATCACGTGGGAATCACCTGTCAATTATGTGGGAATCACGTGGGAATCACGAGTCAATCACGTGGGAATCACGGCGGAATCTCGTGCCAATCACGTGGGAATCACGTGGGAATTACGTGGGAATCACGTGTCAATCACGTGGGAATCACGTGGGAATCACGTGACAATCAGTTGGGAATCACGTGGGAATCAGGTGTCAATCACGTGGGAATGACGTGGGAATCACGTGGGAATCACGTGTAAATCACGTGGGAATCAAGTGGGAATCACGTGTAAATCACGTGGGAATCACGTGGGAATCACGTGTCAATCATGTGTCAATCACGTGGTAATCACGTGGGAATCACGTGGGATCACGTGGGAATCACGTGACAATCATTTGTGAATCATGTGGTAATCACGTGTAAATCACGTGGGAATCACGTGGGAATCACAAGGAAATCACGTGTCATTCACGTGGGAATCACGTGTCAATCACGATGGAATCACTTGGGAATCACGTGTCAATCACGGGGGAATCACGTGGTAATCACGTGTAAATCACGTGGGAATCACAAGGAAATCACGTGTCAATCAGAAGGAAATCACGTGTCAATCACGTGGGAAACACGTGTCAATCACTTGGGAATCACGTGGAAATCACGTGTCAATCAAGGGGGATTCACGTGTGAATCACGTGTGAATCACGTGTCAATCACGTGGGAATCACGTGGGAATCATGTGGGAATCACGTGGGAATCACGTGTCAATCATGTGGGAATCACGTGTCAATCACGTGGGAATCACGTGGGAATCACGTCGGAATCTCGTGCCAATCACGTGGGAATCACGTGGGAATCACGTGGGAATCACGTGGAAATCACGTGGGAATTACGTGGGAATCACGTGTCAATCACGTGGGAATCACGTGGGAATCACGTGGGAATCACGTGACAATCATTTGGGAATCACGTGGGAATCAGGTGTCAATCACGTGGGAATCACGTGGGAATCACGTGGGAATCACGTGTCAATCACGTGGGAATCACGTGGGAATCACGTGGGAATCACGTGGGAATCCCGAGTCAATCACGGGGGAATCACGTGGGAATCACGTGGGAATCACGTGGGAATCCCGAGTCAATCACGGGGGAATCACGTGGGAATCACGTGGGAATCACGTGTCAATCACGTGGGAATCTCGTGGGAATCACGTGTCAATCACGTGGGAATAACTTGGGAATCACCAGTCAATCACTTGGGAATCATGTGGGAATCACGTGTCAATCAAGTGGGAATCACGTGGGAATAATGTGGGAATCACGTGTCAATCAGGAGGGAATCACGTGGGAATCACGTGGGAATCACGTGTTAATCACGTGGGAATCACGTGGGAATAACGTGGGAATCACGTGTCAATCAGGAGGGAATCACGTGGGAATCACGTGGGAATCACGTGTCAATCACGTGGGAATCAAGTGGGAATAACGTGGGTATCACGTGTCAATGAGGTGGGAATCAAATGGGAATCACGTGGGAATCACGTGTCAATCACGTGGGAATCATGTGGGAATTACGTGACAATCACGAGTTAATCACGTGGGAATCACGTGGAAATCACATGAAATCACGTGGGCATCACGTGGGCATCACATGGGAATCATTTAGGAATCACGTGGGAATCACGTGTGAATCACGTTGGAATCATGCGTCAATCACGTGGGAATCACATGGGAGTCACGTGGGATTCACGTGGTAATCACGTTACAATCATGTGGGAATTACGTGTCAATCATGTGGGAATCACGTAGGAATCACGTGTCATTCATGTGGGAAACACGTGGGAATCACATGGGAATCACGTGGTAGTCACATCTCAATCACGTGTGAATCACGAGGGAATCACGTGTCAGTCATGTGGGAATCACTTGGGAATCACAGGGTAATCACCTGTCATTCACGTGGGAATCACATGGGAATCACGTGGTAGTCACATCTCAATCACGTGTGAATCACGAGGGAATCACGTGTCAATCATGTGGGAATTACTTGGGAATCACAGGGTAATCACCTGTCATTCACGTGGGAATCATGTGGGCATCACGTGGGAATCATGTGGGAATCAGGTGTCAATCACGTGGGAATCACTTGGGAAACAAGTGGGAATCACGTGTCAATCACTTGGGAATCACGGGACAATCATGTGGGAATCACGTGGAATCATGCATCAATAATGTGGAATCACGTGGGAATCACGTGGGAATCACGTGGGAATTACGTGGGGATCACGAGTCAATCACGTGGGAATCACGTGGGAATCACGGCTAATTCACATGGATATCAAATGGGAATCTCGTGTCAATCAAGTTGGAATCACGTAGGAATGACGTGTCAATCACGTGGGCGTCACGTGGGAATCGTTTGGGAATCACGTGGGAATCACATGGGAATCACGAGGGAATGAGGTGTCAATCACGTGGGAATCACGTGGGAATCATGTGGGAATCACGTGTCAATCACGTAGGAATCACGTATCAATCACATGGGAATCACTTGGGAATCACGTGCCAATCACGTGTCAATCACGTGGGAATCACGTGTCAATCACGTGGGAGTCACGTGGATATCACGTGGGAATCCCGTGGAAATCACGGGGGAATCACGTGTCAATCACGAGGGAATCACGTGGGAATCACGTGGGAATCACGTGGGAATCACGTGTCAATCACGTGGGAATCAAGTGGGAATCACGTGTAAATCACGTGGGAATCACGTGTCAATCATGTGTCAATCACGTGGTAATCACGTGGGAATCACGTGGGATCACGTGGGAATCACGTGACAATCATTTGTGAATCACGTGGTAATCACGTGTAAATCACGTGGGAATCACGTGGGAATCACAAGGAAATCACGTGTCATTCACGTGGGAATCACGTGTCAATCACGATGGAATCACTTGGGAATCACGTGTCAATCACGGGGGAATCACGTGGTAATCACGTGTAAATCACGTGGGAATCACGTAGGAATCACAAGGAAATCACGTGTCAATCACAAGGAAATCACGTGTCAATCACGTGGGAAACACGTGTCAATCACTTGGGAATCACGTGGGAATCACGTGTCAATCACGGGGGAATCACGTGTGAATCACGTGTGAATCACGTGTCAATCACGTGGGAATCACGTGGGAATCATGTGGGAATCACGTGGGAATCACGTGGGAATCACATGGGAATTACGTGGGAATCACGTGGGAATCACGTGGGAATCACGTGGGAATCACGTGACAATCATTTGGGAATCACGTGGGAATCACGTGGGAATTACGTGGGAATCACGTGGGAGTTACGTGGGAATCACGTGGGAATCACGTGGGAATCACGTGTCAATCACGTGTCAATCACGTGGGAATCACGTGGGAATCACGTGGGAATCCCGAGTCAATCACGGGGGAATCACGTGGGAATCACGTGGGAATCACGTGGGAATCCCGAGTCAATCACGGGGGAATCACGTGGGAATCACGTGGGAATCACGTGTCAATCATGTGGGAATCTCGTGGGAATCACGTGTCAATCACGTGGGAATAACGTGGAAATCACGTGTCAATCACTTGGGAATCATGTGGGCATCACGTGGAAAGCACGTGGAAAACACGTGTCAATCACTTGGGAATCACATGGGTATCACGTGATAATCACGTGGGAATCAAGTGTAATTCACGTGGCAATCACGTGAGAATTACGTGGGAATCACGTGGGAATCACGTTTCAATCACATGGGAATCACGTGGGAATCATGCGTCCATCACGTGGGAATCACGTGGGAATCACGTGGGAATCACGTGTCAATCACGTGGGAATCACGTGGGAATAACGTGGGAATCACGTGTCAATCAGGAGGGAATCACGTGGGAATCACGTGGGAATCACGTGTCAATCACGTGGGAATCAAGTGGGAATAACGTGGGTATCACGTGTCAATGAGGTGGGAATCAAATGGGAATCACGTGGGAATCACGTGTCAATCACGTGGGAATCATGTGGGAATTATGTGACAATCACGAGTTAACAACATGGGAATCACGTGGAAATCACATTAAATCACGTGGGCATCACGTGGGCATCACATGGGAATCATTTAGGAATCACGTGGTAATCACGTGTGAATCACGTTGGAATCATGCGTCAATCACGTGGGAATCACATGGGAGTCACTTGGGATTCACGTGGTAATCACGTTACAATCATGAGGGAATTACGTGTCAATCATGTGGGAATCACGTAGGAATCACGTGTCATTCATGTGGGAAACACGTGGGAATCACATGGGAATCACGTGGTAGTCACATCTCAATCACGTGTGAATCACGAGGGAATCACGTGTCAGTCACATGGGAATCACCTGGGAATCACAGGGTAATCACCTGTCATTCACGTGGGAATCATGTGGGCATCAGGTAGGAATCATGTGGGAATCAGGTGTCAATCACGTGGGAATAACTTGGGAAACAAGTGGGAATCACGTGTCAATCACTTGGGAATCACGGGTCAATCATGTGGGAATCACGTGGAATCAGGCATCAATAATGTGGGAATCACGTGGGAATCACGTGGGAATCACCTGGGAATCACGTGGGAATCACGAGTCAATCACGTGGGAATCACGTGGGAATCACGGCTAATTCACATGGATATCAAATGGGAATCTCG